>NW_025533537.1:602500-615000 GCF_020615455.1 Coregonus clupeaformis
TCGTATATTGGTGTTCAGTATATAGGACTTCCCATTGCTGCTGGTAACGTGGTCGTATATTGGTGTTCAGTATATAGGACTTCCCATTGCTGCTGGTAACGTGGTCGTATATTGGTGTTCAGTATATAGGACTTCCCATTGCTGCTGGTAACGTGGTCGTATATTGGTGTTCAGTATATAGGACTTCCCATTGCTGCTGGTAACGTGGTCGTATATTTGTGTTCCGTATATATAGCTCTTCCCATTGCTGCTGGTAACGTGGTCGTATATAGGTGTTCAGTATATAGGACTTCCCATTGCTGCTGATAACGTGGTCGTATATTGGTGTTCAGTATATAGGACTTCCCATTGCTGCTGGTAACGTGGTCGTATATTGGTGTTCAGTATATAGGACTTCCCATTGCTGCTGGTAACGTGGTCGTATATTGGTGTTCAGTATATAGGACTTCCCATAGCTGCTGGTAACGTGGTCGTATATTGGTGTTCAGTATATAGGACTTCCCATTGCTGCTGGTAACGTGGTCGTATATTGGTGTTCAGTATATAGGACTTCCCATTGCTGCTGGTAACGTGGTCATATATTGGTGTTCAGTATATAGGACTTCCCATTGCTGCTGGTAACGTGGTGGTATATTGGTGTTCAGTATATAGGATTTCCCATTGCTGCTGGTAACGTGGTCGTATATTGGTGTTCAGTATATAGGACTTCCCATTGCTGCTGGTATAGTGGTCGTATATTGGTGTTCAGTATATAGGACTTCCCATTGCTGCTGGTAACGTGGTCGTATATTGGTGTTCAGTATATAGGACTTCCCATTGCTGCTGGTAACGTAGTCGTATATTGGTGTTCAGTATATAGGACTTCCCATTGCTGCTGGTAACGTGGTCGTATATTGGTGTTCAGTATATAGGACTTCCCATTGCTGCTGGTAACGTGGTCGTATATTGGTGTTCAGTATATAGGACTTCCCATTGCTGCTGGTAACGTGGTCGTATATTGGTGTTCAGTATATAGGACTTCCCATTGCTGCTGGTAACGTGGTCGTATATTTGTGTTCAGTATATAGGACTTCCCATTGCTGCTGGTAACGTGGTCGTATATAGGTGTTCAGTATATAGGACTTCCCATTGCTGCTGGTAACGTGGTCGTATATTGGTGTTCAGTATATAGGACTTCCCATTGCTGCTGGTAACGTGGTCGTATATTGGTGTTCAGTATATAGGACTTCCCATTGCTGCTGGTAACGTGGTCGTATATTGGTGTTCAGTATATAGGACTTCCCATTGCTGCTGGTAACGTGGTCGTATATTGGTGTTCAGTATATAGGACTTCCCATTGCTGCTGGTAACGTGGTCGTATATTTGTGTTCAGTATATAGGACTTCCCATTGCTGCTGATAACGTGGTCGTATATTGGTGTTCAGTATATAGGACTTCCCATTGCTGCTGGTAACGTGGTCGTATATTGGTGTTCAGTATATAGGACTTCCCATTGCTGCTGGTAACGTGGTCGTATATTGGTGTTCAGTATATAGGACTTCCCATAGCTGCTGGTAACGTGGTCGTATATTGGTGTTCAATATATAGGACTTCCCATTGCTGCTGGTAACGTGGTCGTATATTGGTGTTCAGTATATAGGACTTCCCATTGCTGCTGGTAACGTGGTCGTATATTGGTGTTCAGTATATAGGACTTCCCATTGCTGCTGGTAACGTGGTGGTATATTGGTGTTCAGTATATAGGATTTCCCATTGCTGCTGGTAACGTGGTCGTATATTGGTGTTCAGTATATAGGACTTCCCATTGCTGCTGGTAACGTGGTCGTATATTGGTGTTCAGTATATAGGACTTCCCATTGCTGCTGGTAACGTGGTCGTATATTGGTGTTCAGTATATAGGACTTCCCATTGCTGCTGGTAACGTGGTCGTATATTGGTGTTCAGTATATAGGACTTCCCATTGCTGCTGGTAACGTGGTCGTATATTGGTGTTCAGTATATAGGACTTCCCATTGCTGCTGGTAACGTGGTCGTATATTGGTGTTCAGTATATAGGACTTCCCATTGCTGCTGGTAACGTGGTCGTATATTGGTGTTCAGTATATAGGACTTCCCATTGCTGCTGGTAACGTGGTTGTATATTGGTGTTCAGTATATAGGACTTCCCATTGCTGCTGGTAACGTGGTGCTGGTAATATTGGTATTCAGTATATAGGACTTCCCCATCACTATTCATTGTAACTTTCTTTCTCCAGATAGTGTGTCTAGATTTATGGGAGGCATTTGGTAAGTATATCATGGTCAGTGTAATTGGTGGTGGTGGTACGTTGGTTGATAACATTGAGGCCAGTAAAGTATATATGTCTTTGTATTTAATTGTGAGTATATTCTGTCACCAGTTGATGCTAAACCCTGATTGGTTGTAGGGCTATGTTTTCTGCCTTTCAGTGTCTAGTAAATTGTCCTGCTCTCATTTAACGGCTGAATATCCTCCATTGCTCGTATTGTCTGAACTCTTCAGAATGGGGGAGAACGTTCCCTTTGTACCTTCAGAAGATGATTTAGTCATTTTTCGTTTTTCATGCAGTCGTTGTAAAATGGAGGCTTGGAGTATGATGAACACTCAAATGAGAAGCAACATTAGGCTAGGCCCGTTTCTCTCTCTCTCTCTCTCTCTTAATGAGAAGCATCGTTAGGCTAGGGCCGTTTCTCTCTCTCTCTCTCTTAATGAGAAGCATCGTTAGGCTAGGCCCTTTCTCTCTCTCTCTCTCTCTGAATGAGAAGCATCGTTAGGCTAGGCCCATTTCACTCTCTCTCTCTCTCTGAATGAGAAGCATCGTTAGGCTAGGCCCGTTTCTCTCTCTCTCTCTCTGAATGAGAAGCATCGTTAGGCTAGGCCCGTTTCTCTCTCTCTCTCTCTGAATGAGAAACATCGTTAGGCTAGGCCCGTTTCTATCTCTCTCTCTCTTAATGAGAAGCATCGTTAGGCTAGGCCCGTTTCTATCTCTCTCTCTTAATGAGAAGCATCGTTAGGCTAGGCCCGTTTCTCTCTCTCTCTCTCTTAATGAGAAGCATCGTTAGGCTAGGCCCGTTTCTCTCTCTCTCTCTCTGAATGACAAGCATCGTTAGGCTAGGCCCGTTTCTCTCTCTCTCTCTGAATGAGAAGCATCATTAGGCTAGGCCCGTTTCTCTCTCTCTCTCTGAATGAGAAGCATCGTTAGGCTAGGCCCGTTTCTCTCTCTCTTAATGAGAAGCATCGTTAGGCTAGGCCCGTTTCTCTCTCTCTCTCTGAATGAGAAGCATCGTTAGGCTAGGCCCGTTTCTCTCTCTCTCTTAATGAGAAGCATCGTTAGGCTAGGCCCGTTTCTCTCTCTCTCTTAATGAGAAGCATCATTAGGCCCGTTTCTCTCTCTCTGAATGAGAAGCATCGTTAGGCTAGGCCCGTTTCTCTCTCTCTCTCTGAATGAGAAGCATCGTTAGGCTAGGCCCGTTTCTCTCTCTCTCTTAATGAGAAGCATCGTTAGGCTTATTTCTCTCTCTCTCTCTGAATGAGAAGCATCGTTTGGCTCGTTTGTCTATCTCTCTGAATGAGAAGCATTGTTAGGCTAGGCCCGTTTCTATCTCTCTCTCTTAATGAGAAGCATCGTTAGGCTAGGCCCGTTTCTCTCTCTCGCTCTCTTAATGAGAAGCATCGTTAGGCTAGGCCCGTTTCTCTCTCTCTCTCTGAATGAGAAGCATCGTTAGGCTAGGCCCGTTTCTCTCTCTCTCTTAATGAGAAGCGTCGTTAGGCTAGGCCCGTTTCTCTCTCTGTCTCTTAATGAGAAGCATCGTTAGGCTAGGCCCGTTTCTTTCTCTCTCTCTTAATGAGAAGCATCGTTAGGCTAGGCCCGTTTCTCTCTCTCTCTCTTAATGAGAAGCATCGTTAGGCTAGGCCCGTTTCTCTCTCTCTCTCTCTCTTAATGAGAAGCACCGTTAGGCTAGGCCCGTTTCTCTCTCTCTCTTAATGAGAAGCATCGTTAGGCTCGTTTCTCTCTCTCTCTCTTAATGAGAAGCATTGTTAGGCTAGGCCCGTTTCACACTCTCTCTCTTAATGAGAAGCATCGTTAGGCTAGGCCGTTTCTCTATCTCTCTTAATGAGAAGCATCGTTAGGCTAGGCCCGTTTCTCTCTCTCTCTTTTTAATGAGAAGCATCGTTAGGCTAGGCCCGTTTCTCTCTCTCTCTCTTAATGAGAAGCATCGTTAGGCTAGGCCCGCTTCTCTCTCTCTCTTAATGAGAAGCATTGTTAGGCTAGGCCCGTTTCTCTCTCTCTCTTAATGAGAAGCATCGTTAGGCTCTTTCTCTGTCTCTCTGAATGAGAAGCATCGTTAGGCTAGGCCCGTTTCTCTCTCTCTCTGAATGAGAAGCATCGTTAGGCTAGGCCCGTTTCTCTCTCTCTTAATGAGAAGCATCGTTAGGCTAGGCCCGTTTCTCTCTCTCTCTGAATGAGAAGCATCGTTAGGCTAGGCCCGTTTCTCCATCTCTCTTAAAGAAAAGCATCGTTAGGCTAGGCCCGTTTCTCTCTCTCTCTCTCTTAATGAGAAGCATCGTTAGGCTTGTTTCTCTCTCTCTTCTTAATGAGAAGCATCGTTAGGCTAGGCCCGTTTTCTTTCTCCATCTCTCTCTCTTAATGAGAAGCATCGTAGGCTAGGCCCGTTTCTCTCTCTCTTAATGAGAAGCATCGTTAGGCTAGGCCCGTTTCTCTCTCTCTCTCTTAATGAGAAGCATCGTTAGGCTAGGCCCGTTTCTCTCTCTCTCTTTGGACTTAATGAGAAGCATCGTTAGGCTAGGCTCGTTTCTCTCTCTCTCTCTTAATGAGAAGCATCGTTAGGCTAGGCCCGTTTCTCTCTCTCTCTTTATGAGAAGCATCGTTAGGCTAGGCCGTTTCTCTATCTCTCTTAATGAGAAGCATCGTTAGGCTAGGCCTTTGTTTCTCTCTCTCTTAATGAGAAGCATCGTAGGCGTTTTTCTCTCTCTTAATGAGAAGCATCGTAAGACTAGGCCCGTTTCTCTCTCTCTTAATGAGAAGCATCGTTAGGCTAGGCCCGTTTCTCTCTCTCTCTTAATGAGAAGCGTCGTTAGGCTGTTTCGTTTCTCTCTCTCTGAATGAGAAGCATCGTTAGGCTAGGCCCGTTTCTCTCTCTCTCTCTCTGAATGAGAAGCATCGTTAGGCTAGGCCGTTTCTCTCTCTCTTAATGAGAAGCATCGTTAGGCTAGGCCCGTTTCTCTCTCTCTCTGAATGAGAAGCATCGTTAGGCTAGGTCCGTTTCTCCATCTCTCTTAAAGAAAAAGCATCGTTAGGCTAGGCCCGTTTCTCTCTCTCTCTCTCTTAATGAGAAGCATCGTTAGGCTTGTTTCTCTCTCTCTCTTAATGAGAAGCATCGTTAGGCTAGGCCCGTTTTTCTCTCTCTCTCTCTTAATGAGAAGCATCGTTAGGCTAGGCCCGTTTCTATCTCGCTCTTAATGAGAAGCATCGTTAGGCTAGGCCCGTTTCTCTCTCTCTCTCTTAATGAGAAGCATCGTTAGACTAGGCCCGTTTCTCTCTCTCTCTCTTAATGAGAAGCATCGTTAGGCTAGGCCCGTTTCTCTCTCTCTCTCTTAATGAGAAGCATCGTTAGGCTAGGCCCGTTTCTCTCTCTCTCTTAATGAGAAGCATCGTTAGGCTAGGCCCGTTTCTCTCTCTATCTCAATGAGAAGCATCGTTAGGCTAGGCCCGTTTCTCTCTCTCTCTTAATGAGAAGCATCGTTAGGCTAGGCCCGTTTCTTTCTCTCTCTCTTAATGAGAAGCATCGTTAGGCTCGTTTCTCTCTCTCTCTGAATGAGAAGCATCGTTAGGCTAGGCCCGTTTCTCTCTTTGTTAATGAGAAGCATCGTTAGGCTAGGCCCGTTTCTTTCTCTCTCTCTTAATGAGAAGCATCGTTAGGCTAGGCCCATTTCTCTCTCTCTCTCTCTTAATGAGAAGCACCGTTAGGCTAGGCCCGTTTCTCTCTCTCTCTTAATGAGAAGCATCGTTAGGCTAGGCCCGTTTCTCTCTCTCTCTTAATGAGAAGCATCGTTAGGCTAGGCCCGTTTTCACTCTCTCTCTCTCTTAATGAGAAGCATCGTTAGGCTAGGCCGTTTCTCTCTCTCTCTTAATGAGAAGCATCGTTAGGCTAGGCCCGTTTATCTCTCTCTCTTAATGAGAAGCATCATTAGGCCCGTTTCTCTCTCTCTTAATGAGAAGCATCGTTAGACTAGGCCCGTTTTCTCTCTGTCTCTTAATGAGAAGCATCGTTAGGCTAGGCCCGTTTCTTTCTCTCTCTCTTAATGAGAAGCGCCGTTAGGCTCGTTTCTCTCTCTCTCTTAATGAGAAGCATCGTTAGGCTAGGCCCGTTTCTCTCTCTCTCTGAATGAGAAGCATCGTTTAGGCTCCGTTTCTCCTCTCTCTTAATGAGAAGCATCGTTAGGCTAGGCCCGTTTCTCTCTCTCTCTGAATGAGAAGCATCGTTAGGCTAGGTCCGTTTCTCCATCTCTCTTAATGAAAAGCATCGTTAGGCTAGGCCCGTTTCTCTCTCTCTCTCTTAATGAGAAGCATCGTTAGGCTCGTTTCTCTCTCTCTCTCTAAATGAGAAGCATCGTTATGCTAGGCCCGTTTCTCTCTCTCTCTTAATGAGAAGCATCATTATGCTAGGCCCGTTTCTCTCTCTCTCTGAATGAGAAGCATCGTTAGGCTAGGCCCGTTTCTCTCTCTCTCTGAATGAGAAGCATCGTTAGACTAGGCCCGTTTCTCTCTCTCTCTCTTAATGAAAAGCATCGTTAGGCTCGTTTCTCTCTCTCTCTGAATGAGAAGCATCATTATGCTAGAACCGTTTCTCTCTCTCTCTGAATGAGAAGCATCGTTAGACTAGGCCCGTTTCTCTCTCTCTCTCTTAATGAGAAGCATCGTTAGGCTAGGCCCGTTTCTCTCTCTCTCTTAATCAGAAGCATCGTTAGGCTAGGCCTGTTTCTCTCTCTCTCTCAATGAGAAGCATCGTTAGGCTAGGCCCGTTTCTCTCTCTCTCTTAATGAGAAGCATTGTTACGCTAGGCCCGTTTCTCTCTCCTCTTAATGAGAAGCATCGTTAGGCTAGGTCCGTTTCTCTCTCTCTCTTAATGAGAAGCATCGTTAGTCTAGGCCCGTTTCTTTCTCTCTCTCTTAATGAGAAGCATCGCTAGGCTAGGCCCGTTTCTCTCTCTCTCTGAATGAGAAGCATCGTTAGGCTAGGCCCGTTTCTCTCGCTCTCTTAATGAGAAGCATCGTTAGGCTAGGCCCGTTTCTTTCTCTCTCTCTTAATGAGAAGCATCGTTAGGCTAGGCCCGTTTCTCTCTCTCTCTTAATGAGAAGCATTGTTAGGCTAGGCCCGTTTCTTTCTCTCTCTCTTAATGAGAAGCATCGTTAGGCTCGTTTCTCTCTCTCTCTGAATGAGAAGCATCGTTAGGCTAGGCCCGTTTCTCTCTCTCTGTTAATGAGAAGCATCGTTAGGCTAGGCCCGTTTCTTTCTCTCTCTCTTAATGAGAAGCATCGTTAGGCTAGGCCCGTTTCTCTCTCTCTCTTAATGAGAAGCATCGTTAGGCCCGTTTCTCTCTCTCTCTGAATGAGAAGCATCGTTAGGCTAGGCCCGTTTCTCTCTCTCTCTCTTAATGAGAATCATCGTTAGGCTAGGCCCATTTCACTCTCTCTCTCTCTTAATGAGAAGCACCGTTAGGCTAGGCCCGTTTCTCTCTCTCTCTTAATGAGAAGCATCGTTAGGCTAGGCCCGTTTCTCTCTCTCTCTTAATGAGAAGCATCTTTAGGCTCATTTCTCCCTCTCTCTTAATGAGAAGCATCGTTAGTCTAGGCCCGTTTCTCTTTCTCTCTGAATGAGAAGCATCGTTAGGCCCGTTTCTCCATCTCTCTTAATGAAAAGCATCGTTAGGCTAGGCCCGTTTCTCTCTCTCTCTCTTAATGAGAAGCATCGTTAGGCTCGTTTCTCTCTCTCTCTAAATGAGAAGCATCGTTATGCTAGGCCCGTTTCTCTCTCTCTCTTAATGAGAAGCATCATTATGCTAGGCCCGTTTCTCTCTCTCTCTGAATGAGAAGCATCGTTAGGCTAGGCCCGTTTCTCTCTCTCTCTGAATGAGAAGCATCGTTAGACTAGGCCCGTTTCTCTCTCTCTCTCTTAATGAAAAGCATCGTTAGGCTCGTTTCTCTCTCTCTCTGAATGAGAAGCATCATTATGCTAGAACCGTTTCTCTCTCTCTCTGAATGAGAAGCATCGTTAGACTAGGCCCGTTTCTCTCTCTCTCTCTTAATGAGAAGCATCGTTAGGCTAGGCCCGTTTCTCTCTCTCTCTTAATCAGAAGCATCGTTAGGCTAGGCCTGTTTCTCTCTCTCTCTCAATGAGAAGCATCGTTAGGCTAGGCCCGTTTCTCTCTCTCTCTTAATGAGAAGCATTGTTACGCTAGGCCCGTTTCTCTCTCCTCTTAATGAGAAGCATCGTTAGGCTAGGCCCGTTTCTCTCTCTCTCTTAATGAGAAGCATCGTTAGTCTAGGCCCGTTTCTTTCTCTCTCTCTTAATGAGAAGCATCGTTAGGCTAGGCCCGTTTCTCTCTCTCTCTGAATGAGAAGCATCGTTAGGCTAGGCCCGTTTCTCTCGCTCTCTTAATGAGAAGCATCGTTAGGCTAGGCCCGTTTCTTTCTCTCTCTCTTAATGAGAAGCATCGTTAGGCTAGGCCCGTTTCTCTCTCTCTCTTAATGAGAAGCATTGTTAGGCTAGGCCCGTTTCTTTCTCTCTCTCTTAATGAGAAGCATCGTTAGGCTCGTTTCTCTCTCTCTCTGAATGAGAAGCATCGTTAGGCTAGGCCCGTTTCTCTCTCTCTGTTAATGAGAAGCATCGTTAGGCTAGGCCCGTTTCTTTCTCTCTCTCTTAATGAGAAGCATCGTTAGGCTAGGCCCGTTTCTCTCTCTCTCTTAATGAGAAGCATCGTTAGGCCCGTTTCTCTCTCTCTCTGAATGAGAAGCATCGTTAGGCTAGGCCCGTTTCTCTCTCTCTCTCTTAATGAGAATCATCGTTAGGCTAGGCCCATTTCACTCTCTCTCTCTCTTAATGAGAAGCACCGTTAGGCTAGGCCCGTTTCTCTCTCTCTTAATGAGAAGCATCGTTAGGCTAGGCCCGTTTCTCTCTCTCTCTTAATGAGAAGCATCTTTAGGCTCATTTCTCCCTCTCTCTTAATGAGAAGCATCGTTAGTCTAGGCCCGTTTCTCTTTCTCTCTGAATGAGAAGCATCGTTAGGCCCGTTTCTCCATCTCTCTTAATGAAAAGCATCGTTAGGCTAGGCCCGTTTCTCTCTCTCTCTCTTAATGAGAAGCATCGTTACGCTCGTTTCTCTCTCTCTCTAAATGAGAAGCATCGTTATGCTAGGCCCGTTTCTCTCTCTCTCTTAATGAGAAGCATCATTATGCTAGGCCCGTTTCTCTCTCTCTCTGAATGAGAAGCATCGTTAGGCTAGGCCCGTTTCTCTCTCTCTCTGAATGAGAAGCATCGTTAGACTAGGCCCGTTTCTCTCTCTCTCTCTTAATGAAAAGCATCGTTAGGCTCGTTTCTCTCTCTCTCTGAATGAGAAGCATCATTATGCTAGAACCGTTTCTCTCTCTCTCTGAATGAGAAGCATCGTTAGACTAGGCCCGTTTCTCTCTCTCTCTCTTAATGAGAAGCATCGTTAGGCTAGGCCCGTTTCTCTCTCTCTCTTAATCAGAAGCATCGTTAGGCTAGGCCTGTTTTCTCTCTCTCTCAATGAGAAGCATCGTTAGGCTAGGCCCGTTTCTCTCTCTCTCTTAATGAGAAGCATTGTTACGCTAGGCCCGTTTCTCTCTCTCTCTTAATGAGAAGCATCGTTAGGCTAGGCCCGTTTCTCTCTCTCTCTTAATGAGAAGCATCGTTAGTCTAGGCCCGTTTCTTTCTCTCTCTCTTAATGAGAAGCATCGTTAGGCTAGGCCCGTTTCTCTCTCTCTCTGAATGAGAAGCATCGTTAGGCTAGGCCCGTTTCTCTCGCTCTCTTAATGAGAAGCATCGTTAGGCTAGGCCCGTTTCTTTCTCTCTCTCTTAATGAGAAGCATCGTTAGGCTAGGCCCGTTTCTCTCTCTCTCTTAATGAGAAGCATTGTTAGGCTAGGCCCGTTTCTTTCTCTCTCTCTTAATGAGAAGCATCGTTAGGCTCGTTTCTCTCTCTCTCTGAATGAGAAGCATCGTTAGGCTAGGCCCGTTTCTCTCTCTCTGTTAATGAGAAGCATCGTTAGGCTAGGCCCGTTTCTTTCTCTCTCTCTTAATGAGAAGCATCGTTAGGCTAGGCCCGTTTCTCTCTCTCTCTTAATGAGAAGCATCGTTAGGCCCGTTTCTCTCTCTCTCTGAATGAGAAGCATCGTTAGGCTAGGCCCGTTTCTCTCTCTCTCTCTTAATGAGAAGCATCGTTAGGCTAGGCCCATTTCACTCTCTCTCTCTCTTAATGAGAAGCACCGTTAGGCTAGGCCCGTTTCTCTCTCTCTCTTAATGAGAAGCATCGTTAGGCTAGGCCCGTTTCTCTCTCTCTCTTAATGAGAAGCATCTTTAGGCTCATTTCTCCCTCTCTCTTAATGAGAAGCATCGTTAGTCTAGGCCCGTTTCTCTTTCTCTCTGAATGAGAAGCATCGTTAGGCTCGTTTCTCCCTCTCTCTTAATGAGAAGCATCGTTAGGCTAAGCCCTTTTCTCTCTCTGTCTCTCTTAATGAGAAGCACCTTTATTCTAGGCCCGTTTCTCTCTCTCTCTCTCTTAATGAGAAGCATCGTTAGGCTAGGCCCGTTTCTCTCTCTCTCTTAATGAGAAGCATTGTTACGCTAGGCCCGTTTCTCTCTCTCTCTTAATGAGAAGCATCGTTAGGCTAGGCCCGTTTCTCTCTCTCTCTTAATGAGAAGCATCGTTAGGCTAGGCCCGTTTCTTTCTCTCTCTGAATGAGAAGCATCGTTAGGCTAGGCCCGTTTCTCTCTCTCTGTTAATGAGAAGCATCGTTAGGCTAGGCCCGTTTCTTTCTCTCTCTCTTAATGAGAAGCATCGTTAGGCTAGGCCCGTTTCTCTCTCTCTCTTAATGAGAAACATCTTAAGGCCCGTTTCTCTCTCTCTCTGAATGAGAAGCATCGTTAGGCTAGGCCCGTTTCTCTCTCTCTCTCTTAATGAGAAGCATCGTTAGGCTAGGCCCATTTCTCTCTCTCTCTCTCTTAATGAGAAGCACCGTTAGGCTAGGCCCGTTTCTCTCTCTCTCTTAATGAGAAGCATCGTTAGGCTAGGCCCGTTTCTCTCTCTCTCTCTTAATGAGAAGCATCGTTAGGCTAGGCCCGTTTCACTCTCTCTCTCTCTTAATGAGAAGCATCGTTAGGCTAGGCCGTTTCTCTATCTCTCTTAATGAGAAGCATCGTTAGGCTAGGCCTGTTTCTCTCTCTCTCTTAATGAGAAGCATCATTAGGCCCGTTTCTCTCTCTCTCTTAATGAGAAGCATTGTTAGACTAGGCCCGTTTCTCTCTGTCTCTTAATGAGAAGCATCGTTAGGCTAGGCCCGTTTCTTTCTCTCTCTCTTAATGAGAAGCGTCGTTAGGCTCGTTTCACTCTCTCTCTTAATGAGAAGCATCGTTAGGCTAGGCCCGTTTCTCTCTCTCTCTTAATGAGAAGCATCGTTAGGTTCTTTCTCTGTCTCTCTGAATGAGAAGCATCGTTAGGCTAGGCCCGTTTCTCTCTCTCTCTGAATGAGAAGCATCGTTAGGCTAGGCCCGTTTCTCTCTCTCTTAATGAGAAGCATCGTTAGGCTAGGCCCGTTTCTCTCTCTCTCTGAATGAGAAGCATCGTTAGGCTAGGTCCGTTTCTCCATCTCTCTTAATGAAAAGCATCGTTAGGCTAGGCCCGTTTCTCTCTCTCTCTCTTAATGAGAAGCATCGTTAGGCTCGTTTCTCTCTCTCTCTAAATGAGAAGCATCGTTATGCTAGGCCCGTTTCTCTCTCTCTCTCTTAATGAGAAGCATCATTATGCTAGGCCCGTTTCTCTCTCTCTCTGAATGAGAGGCATTGTTAGGCTAGGCCCGTTTCTTTCTCTCTCTGAATGAGAAGCATCGTTAGACTAGGCCCGTTTCTCTCTCTCTCTCTTAATGAAAAGCATCGTTAGGCTAGGCCCGTTTCTCTCTCTCTCTGAATGAGAAGCATCATTATGCTAGAACCGTTTCTCTCTCTCTCTGAATGAGAAGCATCGTTAGACTAGGCCCGTTTCTCTCTCTCTCTCTTAATGAGAAGCATCGTTAGGCTAGGCCCGTTTCTCTCTCTCTCTCAATGAGAAGCATCGTTAGGCTAGGCCCGTTTCTCTCTCTCTCTTAATGAGAAGCATTGTTACGCTAGGCCCGTTTCTCTCTCTCTCTTAATGAGAAGCATCGTTAGGCTAGGCCCGTTTCTCTCT
>NW_025533537.1:620000-662500 GCF_020615455.1 Coregonus clupeaformis
TAACGTGGTCGTATATTGGTGTTCAGTATATAGGACTTCCCATTGCTGCTGGTAACGTGGTGCTGGTAATATTGTTGTTCAGTATATAGGACTTCCCATTGCTGCTGGTAACGTGGTCGTATATTGGTGTTCAGTATATAGGACTTCCCATTGCTGCTGGTAACGTGGTGCTGGTAATATTGCTGTTCAGTATATAGGACTTCCCATTGCTGCTGGTAACGTGGTCGTATATTGGTGTTCAGTATATAGGACTTCCCATTGCTGCTGGTAACGTGGTCGTATATTGGTGTTCAGTATATAGGACTTCCCATTGCTGCTGGTAACGTGGTCGTATATTGGTGTTCAGTATATAGGACTTCCCATTGCTGCTGGTAACGTGGTCGTATATTGGTGTTCAGTATATAGGACTTCCCATAGCTGCTGGTAACGTGGTCGTATATTGGTGTTCAGAATATAGGACTTCCCATTGCTGCTGGTAACGTGGTGGTATATTGGTGTTCAGTATATAGGATTTCCCATTGCTGCTGGTAACGTGGTCGTATATTGGTGTTCAGTATATAGGACTTCCCATTGCTGCTGGTAACGTGGTCGTATATTGGTGTTCAGTTTATAGGACTTCCCATTGCTGCTGGTAACGTGGTCGTATATTGGTGTTCAGTATATAGGACTTCCCATTGCTGCTGGTAACGTGGTCGTATATTGGTGTTCAGTATATAGGACTTCCCATTGCTGCTGGTAACGTGGTCGTATATTGGTGTTCAGTATATAGGACTTCCCATTGCTGCTGGTAACGTGGTCGTATATTGGTGTTCAGTATATAGGACTTCCCATTGCTGCTGGTAACGTGGTCGTATATTGGTGTTCAGTATATAGGACTTCCCATTGCTGCTGGTAACGTGGTCGTATATTGGTGTTCAGTATATAGGACTTCCCATTGCTGCTGGTAACGTGGTCGTATATTGGTGTTCAGTATATAGGACTTCCCATTGCTGCTGGTAACGTGGTCGTATATTGGTGTTCAGTATATAGGACTTCCCATTGCTGCTGGTAACGTGGTCGTATATTGGTGTTCAGTATATAGGACTTCCCATTGCTGCTGGTAACGTGGTGCTGGTAATATTGGTGTTCAGTATATAGGACTTCCCCATCACTATTCATTGTAACTTTCTTTCTCCAGATAGTGTGTCTAGATTTATGGGAGGCATTTGGTAAGTATATCATGGTCAGTGTAATTGGTGGTGGTGGTACGTTGGTTGATAACATTGAGGCCAGTAAAGTATATATGTCTTTGTATTTAATTGTGAGTATATTCTGTCACCAGTTGATGCTAAACCCTGATTGGTTGTAGGGCTATGTTTTCTGCCTTTCAGTGTCTAGTAAATTGTCCTGCTCTCATTTAACGGCTGAATATCCTCCATTGCTCGTATTGTCTGAACTCTTCAGAATGGGGGAGAACGTTCCCTTTGTACCTTCAGAAGATGATTTAGTCATTTTTCGTTTTTCATGCAGTCGTTGTAAAATGGAGGCTTGGAGTATGATGAACACTCAAATGAGAAGCAACATTAGGCTAGGCCAGTTTCTCTCTCTCTCTCTCTCTCTTAAAGAGAAGCATCGTTAGGCTAGGGCCGTTTCTCTCTCTCTCTCTCTTAATGAGAAGCATCGTTAGGCTAGGCCCATTTCACTCTCTCTCTCTCTCTGAATGAGAAGCATCGTTAGGCTAGGCCCGTTTCTCTCTCTCTCTCTCTGAATGAGAAGCATCGTTAGGCTCGTTTCTCTCTCTCTCTCTCTGAATGAGAAACATCGTTAGGCTAGGCCCGTTTCTCTCTCTCTCTCTCTGAATGAGAAACATCGTTAGGCTAGGCCCGTTTCTATCTCTCTCTCTCTTAATGAGAAACATCGTTAGGCTAGGCCCGTTTCTATCTCTCTCTCTCTTAATGAGAAGCATCGTTAGGCTAGGCCCGTTTCTCTCTCTCTCTCTCTTAATGAGAAGCATCGTTAGGCTAGGCCCGTTTCTATCTCTCTCTCTTAATGAGAAGCATCGTTAGGCTAGGCCCGTTTCTCTCTCTCTCTCTCTTAATGAGAAGCATCGTTAGGCTAGGCCCGTTTCTCTCTCTCTCTCTCTTAATGAGAAGCATCGTTAGGCTAGGCCCGTTTCTCTCTCTCTCTCTGAATGAGAAGCATCATTAGGCTAGGCCCGTTTCTCTCTCTCTCTCTGAATGAGAAGCATCGTTAGGCTAGGCCCGTTTCTCTCTCTCTTAATGAGAAGCATCGTTAGGCTAGGCCCGTTTCTCTCTCTCTCTGAATGAGAAGCATCGTTAGGCTAGGCCCGTTTCTCTCTCTCTCTTAATGAGAAGCATCGTTAGGCTAGGCCCGTTTCTCTCTCTCTCTTAATGAGAAGCATCGTTAGGCCCGTTTCTCTCTCTCTTAATGAGAAGCATCGTTAGGCTCGTTTCTCTCTCTCTCTTAATGAGAAGCATCGTTAGGCTTGTTTCTCTCTCTCTCTCTGAATGAGAAGCATCGTTTGGCTCGTTTGTCTATCTCTCTGAATGAGAAGCATCGTTAGGCTAGGCCCGTTTCTATCTCTCTCTCTTATTGAGAAGCATCGTTAGGCTAGGCCCGTTTCTCTCTCTCGCTCTCTTAATGAGAAGCATCGTTAGGCTAGGCCCGTTTCTCTCTCTCTCTCTGAATGAGAAGCATCGTTAGGCTAGGCCCGTTTCTCTCTCTCTCTTAATGAGAAGCGTCGTTAGGCTAGGCCCGTTTCTCTCTCTGTCTCTTAATGAGAAGCATCGTTAGGCTAGGCCCGTTTCTTTCTCTCTCTCTTAATGAGAAGTGTCGTTAGGCTAGGCCCGTTTCTCTCTCTCTCTCTTAATGAGAAGCATCGTTAGGCTAGGCCCGTTTCTCTCTCTCTCTCTCTCTTAATGAGAAGCACCGTTAGGCTAGGCCCGTTTCTCTCTCTCTCTTAATGAGAAGCATCGTTAGGCTCGTTTCTCTCTCTCTCTCTTAATGAGAAGCATCGTTAGGCTAGGCCCGTTTCACTCTCTCTCTCTTAATGAGAAGCATCGTTAGGCTAGGCCGTTTCTCTATCTCTCTTAATGAGAAGCATCGTTAGGCTAGGCCCGTTTCTCTCTCTCTTTTTAATGAGAAGCATTGTTAGGCTAGGCCCGTTTCTCTCTCTCTCTCTTAATGAGAAGCATCGTTAGGCTAGGCCCGCTTCTCTCTCTCTCTTAATGAGAAGCATCGTTAGGCTCTTTCTCTGTCTCTCTGAATGAGAAGCATCGTTAGGCTAGGCCCGTTTCTCTCTCTCTCTGAATGAGAAGCATCGTTAGGCTAGGCCCGTTTCTCTCTCTCTTAATGAGAAGCATCGTTAGGCTAGGCCCGTTTCTCTCTCTCTCTGAATGAGAAGCATCGTTAGGCTAGGCCCGTTTCTCCATTTCTCTTAAAGAAAAGCATCGTTAGGCTAGGCCCGTTTCTCTCTCTCTCTCTCTTAATGAGAAGCATCGTTAGGCTTGTTTCTCTCTCTCTCTTAATGAGAAGCATCGTTAGGCTAGGCCCGTTTTTCTCTCTCTCTCTCTTAATGAGAAGCATCGTTAGGCTAGGCCCGTTTCTATCTCTCTCTTAATGAGAAGCATCGTTAGGCTAGGCCCGTTTCTCTCTCTCTCTCTTAATGAGAAGCATCTTTAGACTAGGCCCGTTTCTCTCTCTCTCTCTTAATGAGAAGCATCGTTAGGCTACGCCCGTTTCTCTCTCTCTCTCTTAATGAGAAGCATCGTTAGGCTAGGCCCGTTTCTCTCTCTCTCTCTTAATGAGAAGCATCGTTAGGCTAGGCCCGTTTCTCTCTCTCTCTCTTAATGAGAAGCATCGTTAGGCTAGGCCCGTTTCCCTCTCTCTCTTAATGAGAAGCATCGTTAGGCTAGGCCCGTTTCTCTCTCTCTCTTAATGAGAAGCATCGTTAGGCTAGGCCCGTTTCTCTCTCTCTCTTAATGAGAAGCGTCGTTAGGCTAGGCCCGTTTTTCTCTCTCTCTTAATGAGAAGCATCGTTAGGCTAGGCCCGTTTCTCTCTCTCTCTGAATGAGAAGCATCATTAGGCTAGGCCGTTTCTTTCTCTCTCTCTTAATGAGAAGCATCGTTAGGCTAGGCCCGTTTCTCTTTCTCTCTTAATAAGAAGCGTCGTTAGGCTAGGCCCGTTTCTCTCTCTCTCTTAATGAGAAGCGTCGTTAGGCTAGTCCCGTTTCTCTCTCTCTCTTAATGAGAAGCATCGTTAGGCTAGGCCCGTTTCTCTCGCTCTCTTAATGAGAAGCATCGTTAGGATAGGCCCGTTTCTTTCTCTCTCTCTTAATGAGAAGCATCGTTAGGCTCGTTTCTCTCTCTCTCTGAATGAGAAGCATCGTTAGGCTAGGCCCGTTTCTCTCTCTGTTAATGAGAAGCATCAGTAGGCTAGGCCCGTTTCTTTCTCTCTCTCTTAATGAGAAGCATCGTTAGGCTAGGCCCGTTTCTCTCTCTCTCTTAATGAGAAGCATCTTAAGGCCCGTTTCTCTCTCTCTCTGAATGAGAAGCATCGTTAGGCTAGGCCTGTTTCTCTCTCTCTCTCTTAATGAGAAGCATCGTTAGGCTAGGCCCGTTTCTCTCTCTCTCTCTTAATGAGAAGCATCGTTAGGCTAGGCCCGTTTCACTCTCTCTCTCTCTTAATGAGAAGCATCGTTAGGCTAGGCCGTTTCTCTATCTCTCTTAATGAGAAGCATCGTTAGGCTAGGCCTGTTTCTCTCTCTCTCTTAATGAGAAGCATCATTAGGCCCGTTTCTCTCTCTCTCTTAATGAGAAGCATCGTTAGACTAGGCCCGTTTCTCTCTGTCTCTTAATGAGAAGCATCGTTAGGCTAGGCCCGTTTCTTTCTCTCTCTCTTAATGAGAAGCGTCGTTAGGCTCGTTTCTCTCTCTCTCTTAATGAGAAGCATCATTAGGCTAGGCCCGTTTCTCTCTCTCTCTTAATGAGAAGCATCGTTAGGCTAGGCCCGTTTCTATCTCTCTCTCTCTCTTAATGAGAAGCATCGTTAGGCTAGGCCCGTTTCTCTCTCTCTCTCTCTTAATGAGAAGCATCGTTAGGCTAGGCCCGTTTCTATCTCTCTCTCTTAATGAGAAGCATCGTTAGGCTAGGCCCGTTTCTCTCTCTCTCTCTCTTAATGAGAAGCATCGTTAGGCTAGGCCCGTTTCTCTCTCTCTCTTAATGAGAAGCGTCGTTAGGCTAGGCCCGTTTCTCTCTCTCTCTTAATGAGAAGCATCGTTAGGCTAGGCCCGTTTCTCTCTCTCTCTTAATGAGAAGCATCGTTAGGCTAGGCCCGTTTCTTTCTCTCTCTCTTAATGAGAAGCATCGTTAGGCTCGTTTCTCTCTCTCTCTGAATGAGAAGCATCGTTAGGCTAGGCCCGTTTCTCTCTCTCTGTTAATGAAAAGCATCATTAGGCTAGGCCCGTTTCTTTCTCTCTCTCTTAATGAGAAGCATCGTTAGGCTAGGCCCGTTTCTCTCTCTCTCTTAATGAGAAGCATCTTAAGGCCCGTTTCTCTCTCTCTCTGAATGAGAAGCATCGTTAGGCTAGGCCTGTTTCTCTCTCTCTCTCTTAATGAGAAGCATCGTTAGGCTAGGCCCGTTTCTCTCTCTCTCTCTTAATGAGAAGCATCGTTAGGCTAGGCCCGTTTCACTCTCTCTCTCTCTTAATGAGAAGCATCGTTAGACTAGGCCCGTTTCTCTCTGTCTCTTAATGAGAAGCATCGTTAGGCTAGGCCCATTTCTTTCTCTCTCTCTTAATGAGAAGCGTCGTTAGGCTCGTTTCTCTCTCTCTCTTAATGAGAAGCATCGTTAGGCTAGGCCCGTTTCTCTCTCTCTCTTAATGAGAAGCATCGTTAGGCTAGGCCCGTTTCTATCTCTCTCTCTCTTAATGAGAAGCATCGTTAGGCTAGGCCCGTTTCTCTCTCTCTCTCTCTTAATGAGAAGCATCGTTAGGCTAGGCCCGTTTCTATCTCTCTCTCTTAATGAGAAGCATCGTTAGGCTAGGCCCGCTTCTCTCTCTCTCTCTTAATGAGAAGCATCGTTAGGCTAGGCCCGTTTTCTCTCTCTCTCTTAATGAGAAGCATCGTTAGGCTAGGCCCGTTTTCTCTCTCTCTCTGAATGAGAAGCATCATTAGGCTAGGCCCGTTTCTCTCTCTCTCTCTGAATGAGAAGCATCGTTAGGCTAGGCCCGTTTCTCTCTCTCTTAATGAGAAGCATCGTTAGGCTAGGCCCGTTTCTCTCTCTCTCTGAATGAGAAGCATCGTTAGGCTAGGCCCGTTTCTCTCTCTCTCTTAATGAGAAGCATCGTTAGGCTAGGATCGTTTCTCTCTCTCTCTTAATGAGAAGCATCGTTAGGCCCGTTTCTCTCTCTCTTAATGAGAAGCATCGTTAGGCTCGTTTCTCTCTCTCTCTTAATGAGAAGCATCGTTAGGCTTGTTTCTCTCTCTCTCTCTGAATGAGAAGCATCGTTTGGCTCGTTTGTCTATCTCTCTGAATGAGAAGCATCGTTAGGCTAAGCCTTTTTCTATCTCTCTCTCTTATTGAGAAGCATCGTTAGGCTAGGCCCGTTTCTCTCTCTCGCTCTCTTAATGAGAAGCATCGTTAGGCTAGGCCCGTTTCTCTCTCTCTCTCTGAATGAGAAGCATCGTTAGGATAGGCCCATTTCTCTCTCTCTCTTAATGAGAAGCGTCGTTAGGCTAGGCCCGTTTCTCTCTCTGTCTCTTAATGAGAAGCATCGTTAGGCTAGGCCCGTTTCTTTCTCTCTCTCTTAATGAGAAGTGTCGTTAGGCTAGGCCCGTTTCTCTCTCTCTCTCTTAATGAGAAGCATCGTTAGGCTAGGCCCGTTTCCCTCTCTCTCTTAATGAGAAGCATCGTTAAGCTAGGCCCGTTTCTCTCTCTCTCTCTCTCTTAATGAGAAGCACCGTTAGGCTAGGCCCGTTTCTCTCCCTCTCTTAATGAGAAGCATCGTTAGGCTAGGCCCGTTTCTCTCTCTCTCTCTCTCTCTTAATGAGAAGCACCGTTAGGCTAGGCCCGTTTCTCTCTCTCTCTTAATGAGAAGCATCGTTAGGCTCGTTTCTCTCTCTCTCTCTTAATGAGAAGCATCGTTAGGCTAGGCCCGTTTCACTCTCTCTCTCTTAATGAGAAGCATCGTTAGGCTAGGCCGTTTCTCTATCTCTCTTAATGAGAAGCATCGTTAGGCTAGGCCCGTTTCTTTCTCTCTCTTTTTAATGAGAAGCATTGTTAGGCTAGGCCCGTTTCTCTCTCTCTCTCTTAATGAGAAGCATCGTTAGGCTAGGCCCGCTTCTCTCTCTCTCTTAATGAGAAGCATCGTTAGGCTAGGCCCGTTTCTCTCTCTCTCTTAATGAGAAGCATCGTTAGGCTCTTTCTCTGTCTCTCTGAATGAGAAGCATCGTTAGGCTAGGCCCGTTTCTCTCTCTCTCTGAATGAGAAGCATCGTTAGGCTAGGCCCGTTTCTCTCTCTCTCTTAATGAGAAGCATCGTTAGGCTAGGCTCGTTTCTCTCTCTCTCTGAATGAGAAGCATCGTTAGGCTAGGCCCGTTTCTCCATCTCTCTTAAAGAAAAGCATCGTTAGGCTAGGCCCGTTTCTCTCTCTCTCTCTCTTAATGAGAAGCATCGTTAGGCTTGTTTCTCTCTCTCTCTTAATGAGAAGCATCGTTAGACTAGGCCCGTTTCTCTCTGTCTCTTAATGAGAAGCATCGTTAGGCTAGGCCCGTTTCTTTCTCTCTCTCTTAATGAGAAGCGTCGTTAGGCTCGTTTCTCTCTCTCTCTTAATGAGAAGCATCGTTAGGCTAGGCCCGTTTCTCTCTCTCTCTTAATGAGAAGCATCGTTAGGCTAGGCCCGTTTCTATCTCTCTCTCTCTTAATGAGAAGCATCGTTAGGCTAGGCCCGTTTCTCTCTTTCTCTCTCTTAATGAGAAGCATCGTTAGGCTAGGCCCGTTTCTATCTCTCTCTCTTAATGAGAAGCATCGTTAGGCTAGGCCCGTTTCTCTCTCTCTCTCTCTTAATGAGAAGCATTGTTAGGCTAGGCCCGTTTCTCTCTCTCTCTCTCTGAATGAGAAGCATCATTAGGCTAGGCCCGTTTCTCTCTCTCTCTCTGAATGAGAAGCATCGTTAGGCTAGGCCCGTTTCTCTCTCTCTTAATGAGAAGCATCGTTAGGCTAGGCCCGTTTCTCTCTCTCTCTGAATGAAAAGCATCGTTAGGCTAGGCCCGTTTCTCTCTCTCTCTTAATGAGAAGCATCGTTAGGCTAGGCCCGTTTCTATCTCTCTCTCTTATTGAGAAGCATCGTTAGGCTAGGCCCGTTTCTCTCTCTCTCTTAATGAGAAGCGTCGTTAGGCTAGGCCCGTTTCTCTCTCTGTCTCTTAATGAGAAGCATCGTTAGGCTAGGCCCGTTTCTTTCTCTCTCTCTTAATGAGAAGTGTCGTTAGGCTAGGCCCGTTTCTCTCTCTCTCTCTTAATGAGAAGCATCGTTAGGCTAGGCCCGTTTCCCTCTCTCTCTTAATGAGAAGCATCGTTAAGCTAGGCCCGTTTCTCTCTCTCTCTCTCTCTTAATGAGAAGCACCGTTAGGCTAGGCCCGTTTCTCTCTCTCTCTTAATGAGAAGCATCGTTAGGCTAGGCCCGTTTCTCTCTCTCTCTCTCTCTTAATGAGAAGCACCGTTAGGCTAGGCCCGTTTCTCTCTCTCTCTTAATGAGAAGCATCGTTAGGCTCGTTTCTCTCTCTCTCTCTTAATGAGAAGCATCGTTAGGCTAGGCCGTTTCTCTATCTCTCTTAATGAGAAGCATCGTTAGGCTAGGCCCGTTTCTCTCTCTCTCTGAATGAGAAGCATCGTTAGGCTAGGCCCGTTTCTCTCTCTCTCTCTTAATGAGAAGCATCGTTAGGCTAGGCCCGCTTCTCTCTCTCTCTTAATGAGAAGCATCGTTAGGCTAGGCCCGTTTCTCTCTCTCTCTTAATGAGAAGCATCGTTAGGCTCTTTCTCTGTCTCTCTGAATGAGAAGCATCGTTAGGCTAGGCCCGTTTCTCTCTCTCTCTGAATGAGAAGCATCGTTAGGCTAGGCCCATTTCTCTCTCTCTTAATGAGAAGCATCGTTAGGCTAGGCCCGTTTCTCTCTCTCTCTGAATGAGAAGCATCGTTAGACTAGGCCCGTTTCTCCATCTCTCTTAAAGAAAAGCATCGTTAGGCTAGGCCCGTTTCTCTCTCTCTCTCTCTTAATGAGAAGCATCGTTAGGCTTGTTTCTCTCTCTCTCTTAATGAGAAGCATCGTTAGGCTAGGCCCGTTTTTCTCTCTCTCTCTCTTAATGAGAAGCATCGTTAGGCTAGGCCCGTTTCTATCTCTCTCTTAATGAGAAGCATCGTTAGGCTAGGCCCGTTTCTCTCTCTCTCTCTTAATGAGAAGCATCTTTAGACTAGGCCCGTTTCTCTCTCTCTTAATGAGAAGCATCGTTAGGCTAGGCCCGTTTCTCTCTCTCTCTCTTAATGAGAAGCATCGTTAGGCTAGGCCCGTTTCTCTCTCTCTCTTAATGAGAAGCATCGTTAGGCTAGGCCCGTTTCCCTCTCTCTCTTAATGAGAAGCATCGTTAGGCTAGGCCCGTTTCTCTCTCTCTCTTAATGAGAAGCATCGTTAGGCTAGGCCCGTTTCTCTCTCTCTCTTAATGAGAAGCGTCGTTAGGCTAGGCCCGTTTCTCTCTCTCTCTTAATGAGAAGCATCGTTAGGCTAGGCCCGTTTCTCTCTCTCTCTGAATGAGAAGCATCGTTAGGCTAGGCCCGTTTCTTTCTCTCTCTCTTAATGAGAAGCATCGTTAGGCTAGGCCCGTTTCTCTTTCTCTCTTAATGAGAAGCATCGTTAAGCTAGGCCCGTTTCTCTCTCTCTCTTAATGAGAAGCGTCGTTAGGCTAGGCCCGTTTCTCTCTCTCTCTTAATGAGAAGCATCGTTAGGCTCGTTTCTCTCTCTCTCTGAATGAGAAGCATCGTTAGGCTAGGCCCGTTTCTTTCTCTCTGTCTTAATGAGAAGCATCGTTAGGCTAGGCCCGTTTCTCTTTCTCTCTTAATGAGAAGCATCTTTAGGCTCATTTCTCCCTCTCTCTTAATGAGAAGCATCGTTAGTCTAGGCCCGTTTCTCTTTCTCTCTGAATGAGAAGCATCGTTAGGCTCATTTCTCCCTCTCTCTTAATGAGAAGCATCATTATGCCCGTTTCTCTCTCTCTCTTAATGAGAAGCATCGTTAGACTAGGCCCGTTTCTCTCTGTCTCTTAATGAGAAGCATCAGTCTGCCATCAAGACCTGGAACACATCTATTACATTATGTGAGACACGAATAGCACTGGCCACCGCATCCCAACAAGAGAGAGAAGAAGAGACAGACAGACAGACAGACAGACAGACAGACAGACAGACAGACAGACAGACAGGCAGACAGGCAGGCAGGCAGGCAGGCAGGCAGGCAGGCAGGCAGGCAGGCAGGCAGGCAGGCAGGCATACCGAGAGAGACAGGCAGAAATATCGAGAGAGACAGAGAAAGAAAGATTGAAAGAGAGAGAGAAAGAAAGCGAGTTAGAGGGGGAGAGAGAATGTGAGCTCATGTCAATGCGGATATTTGTTGATTCTTTATATGGAATTAATCAAATCAAATCAAATATTATTGGTCACAGACACATATTTAGCAGATGTTATTGCGGGTGTAGCAAAATGCTTGTGTTCCTAGCTCCAACAGTGCAGTAGTATCTAGCAATACACTCAAATCTAAAGTAAAATAATGGAATGAAGAAATCTATGAATGGACGTCACTGGGCTGGAACTAAGAGGTTGGAAACAGTAAGAGGAGTTGGTTTAGATTCCCTCATTGTGTTTCTCTCTGCTGAAGCTGATCGATGAGAACAGGCTGCGGTTTGGCTCTGGTGAACACATTTAGGATGTGTCCCAAATGGCACCCTTTTCCCTATATGGTGCACTACTTTAGAACAGAGCCCATAGGGAATAGGGTACCATTTGGGACTGACTTTCACTCCTTTCCTGAGTTACTGAGGGAACCAGAGAAGGAGCAGAGCACTTTGTAAGTCTTCATTTGCTTAGTGTTGTCAGTCAATGCTTGCCTGTGTTCCCCAGCCCGGAACGCTCAGGATGAACAAACAGAACGTTGCATTGTTTAGATTTCCTATTTCCATCTGCGGACATTATTGGTCAAGGTTCTGGCCATGTGGAAGTGCTAGATAGCCTGTAATTGACAGCTTGGTTAGCTAGCCATATTTACGTGACAGTCTTCTTTTTCAGGCTTGATGATTTACAACTTGAGTGAGCTTTACGTGATTAAGAAAGCACTTAGCGAACCCAACCTAAAAACATAATGAATACCTTTGTTTTGTTCACTGGTAATTCACTTCACTGAGACCCACACTGCTTCCTTCTACTGTACATTTGCAGAAGTAGTGTTGCTGGTTGTTAAGCTAAGGCCCAGAGTATGGTGGTGACCCATACACTATATACAGGTACATGTTGAGGGAGGGAAAGGAACACCTCCCAGTTTCATCTGGCCTGCTAATGAATCTACAGCTGCCTCCCAAATGGTACCCTATAGCACTCCTCCTGTCTATGCTCTGTGTGGCTCCTGGGGGTACCTGGGCTGTTCAGGGCTGCTGTTCTGTAGAACATTATGGCTCCCACACACAGTCTGTTAATAGTGGTCCACTCTCTCTTTTCTCCTGCCAAACAGCACTACTGTGTTGTGGGTGAGTGAGTAATGACATGGTATCACCATCATTGATGATCCATGAACAGGAACAGTGTGAACCAAGCCTTCAGACACTCAACCAGGTTGGATTTGGATGTATTCAACTGGCTTGTCTGACAACCCAACAATCTCATCTCAGTCTTGTCTGACAACCCAACAATCTCATCTCAGTCTTGTCTGACAACCCAACAATCTCATCTCAGTCTTGTCTGACAACCCAACAATCTCATCTTAGTCTTGTCTGACAACCCAACAATCTCATCTTAGTCTTGTCTGACAACCCAACAATCTCATCTCAGTCTTGTCTGACAACCCAACAATCTCATCTTAGTCTTGTCTGACAACCCAACAATCTCATCTCAGTCTTGTCTGACAACCCAACCATCTCATCTCAGTCTTGTCTGACAACCCAACCATCTCATCTCAGTCTTGTCTCATGGTCTTTGTTGAGACCATAACGAGAGAAAACATTCTGAACTATGTACAAATCTGATTAAAAAAAACTCAAATCACAATCAAATGAAGTTTATTTCCAAAACGCTATATCCACCAATTTTTCACATTAATACTTATGGGTACCTTCATGTGTATGTAAAATTTTACTTTTCTCAGATTGTTTTATTCATTTTTAGGTGTGTATTAAAATGTATTTTTTTGTAAAACACTATATATCCATTGTTTAGCTGGAATGGAACGTTCTTATCCTGTATATTTGACTGTGATATGTTGTTGTCTCACCTAGCTATCTTAAGATGAATGCACTAACTGTAAGTCACTCTGGATAAGAGCATCTGCTAAATGACTAAAGTGTCAAATGTAAATGTTTTACATACATATCTCATATTACTGTATTGGTTCTATTAATTTTTTATTGATGTCACACGTATAATTTGTTCAGTTCTTTATAAAAAATGTAGTTATTTGTTACATTTGACTGTGTAAAACCTAACAGTACTACTTATTTCTCTGAGAGTGAGGTAGATATATAGCGTTTAGCAAAAATAAATAAATATATACACTACCAGTCAAAAGTTTGGACACCTACTCATTCCAGGGTTTTTCTTTATTTTTACTATTTTCTACATTCTAGAATAATAGTGAAGACATCAAAACCATGACATAACACATGGAATCATGTAGTAACCAAAAAAGTGTTAAACAAATCCAAATATATTTTATATTTGAGATTCTTCAAATAGCCACCCTTTGCCTTGATGACAGCTTTGCACACTCTTGGCATTCTCTCAACCAGCTTCAACTGGAATGCTTTTCCAACAGTCTTGAAGGAGTTCCCACATATGCTGAGCACTTGTTGGCTGCTTTTCCTTCACTCTGCGGTCCGACTCATCCCAAACCATCTCAATTGGGTTGAGGTTGGGGGATTGTGGAGGCCAAGTCATCTGATGCAGCATTCCATCACTCTATTTCTTGGTAAAATAGCCCTTACACAGCCTGGAGGTGTGTTGGGTCATTGTCCTGTTGAAAAACAAATGATAGTCCCACTAAGCCCAAACCAGATTGGATGGTGTATCGCTGCAGAATGCTGTGGTAGCCATGCTGGTTAAGTGTGCCTTGAATTCTAAGCAAAGCACCCCCACACCATTACACCTCCTCCTCCATGCTTTACGGTGGGAAATACACATGCAGAGATCATCCGTTCACCCACACCGCGTCTCACAAAGACACAGGGGTTGGAACCAAAAATCTTCAATTTGGACTCCAGTCCAAAGGACACATTTCCACCGGTCTAATGTCCATTGCTCATGTTTCTTGGCCCAAGCAAGTCTCTTCTTCTTATTGGTGTCCTTTATTAGGGGTTTCTTTTTATTTATTTTATTTATTTCACCTTTATTTAACCAGGTAAGCCAGTTGAGAACAAGTTCTCATTTACAACTGCGACCTGGCCAAGATAAAGTAAAGCAGTGCTTTAAAAACAACAACACAGAGTTACATATGGAATAAACAAAACGTACAGTTAATAACACAATAGAAAATCTATATACAGTGTGTGCAAATGTAGTAAGTTATGGAGGTAAGGCAATAAATAGGCCATAGTGCAAAATAATTACAATTTAGTATTAACACTGGAGTGATAGATATGCAGAAGATGATGTGCAAATAGAGATACTGGGGTGCAAATGAGCAAAATAAATAACAATGTAAATAACAATTTGGGAATGAGGTAGTTGGGTGGGCTAATTACAGATGGGCTGTGTACAGGTGCAGTGATCGGCAAGCTGCTCTGACAACTGATGCTTAAAGATAGTGAGGGAGCTAAGTGTCTCCAGCTTCAGAGATTTTTGCAGTTCGTTCCAGTCATTTGCAGCAGAGAACTGGAAGGAATGGCGACCAAAGGAGGTGTTGGCTTTGGGGATGACCAGTGAGATATAACTGCTGGAACGCATACTACGGGTGGGTGTTGCTATGGTGACCAATGAGCTAAGATGAGGCAGGGATTTGCCTAGAAGGGATTTATAGATGACCTGGAGCCAGTGGGTTTGGCGACGAATATGTAGTGAGGGCCAGCCAACGAGCGCATACAATTCACAATGGTGGGTAGTATATGGGGCTTTGCTGACAAAACGGATGGCACTGTGGTAGACTACATCCAACTTGCTGAGTAGAGTGTTGGAAGCCATTTTGTAAATGACATCGCCGAAGTCAAGGATCGGTAGGATAGTCAGTTTTACGAGGGCATGTTTAGCAGCATGAGTGAAGGAGGCTTTGTTGCGAAATAGGAAGCCGATTCTAGATTTAACTTTGGATTGGAGATGCTTAATGTGAGTCTGGAAGGAGAGTTTACGGTCTAACCAGACACCTAGGTATTTGTAGTTGTCCACATATTCTAAGTCAGACCCGCCAAGAGTAGTGATTCTAGTCGGGCGGGCGGGTGCAAGCAGTGTTCGATTGAAGAGCATGCATTTAGTTTTACTAGCGTTTAAGAGCAGTTGGAGGCCACGGAAGGAGTGTTGTATGGCATTGAAGCTTGTTTGGAGGTTTGTTAACACAGTGTCCAATGAAGGGCCAGATGTATACAAAATGGTGTTGTCTGCGTAGAGGTGGATCTGAGAGTCATCAGCAGCAAGAGCGACATCATTGATATACACAGAGAATAGAGTCGGCCCGAGAATTGAACCCTGTGGCACCCCCATAGAGACTGCCAGAGGTCCAGACAACAGGCCCTCCGATTTGACACATTGAACTCTATCTGAGAAGTAGTTGGTGAACCAGGCGAGGCAGTCATTTGAGAAACCAAGGCTATTTAGTCTGCCAATAAGAATGCGGTGATTGACAGAGTCAAAAGCCTTGGCCAGGTCGATGAAGACGGCTGCACAGTACTGTCTTTTATCGTTCGCGGTTATAATATAATTTAGGACCTTGAGCGTGGCTGAGGTACACCCATGACCAGCTCGGAAACCAGATTGCATAGCGGAGAAGGTACGGTGGGATTCTAAATGGTCGGTGATCTGTTTGTTAACTTGGCTTTCAAATACTTTTGAAAGGCAGGGCAGGATGGATATAGGTCTGAAACAGTTTGAATCTAGAGTGTCATCCCCTTTGAAGAGGGGGATGACCGCGGCAGCTTTCCAATCTCTGGGAATCTCAGACAATACGAAAAAGAGTTTGAACAGGCTGGTGATAGGGATTGCGACAATTTTGGCTGCTAATTTTAGAAAGAAAGGGTCCAGATTGTCTAGCCCAACTGATTTGTAGGGGTCCAGATTTTGCAGCTCTTTCAGAACATCAGCTATCTGAATTTGGGTGAAGGAGAAGTGGGGGGGCATGGGCAAGTTGCAGCGGAGGGTGCACAGCTGGTGGCCGGGGTAGGGGTAGCCAGGTGGAAAGCATGGCCAGCCGTAGCAAAATGCTTGTTGAAATTTTCGATTATTGTAGATTTTTCGTTAGTGACAGTGTTTCCTAGCCTCAGTGCAGTGGGCAGCTGGGAGGAAGTGCTCTTATTCTCCATGGAATTTACAGTGTCCCAAAACTTTTTGGAGTTAGTGCTACAGGATGCACATTTCTGTTTGAAAAAGTTAGCCTTTGCTTTCCTAACTGATTGTGTATATTGGTTCCTGAAAAGTTGCATAGCGCGGGGGCTGTTCGATGCTAATGCTGTACGCCACAGGATGTTTTTGTGCTAGTCAAGGACAGTCAAGTCTGGGTGAACCAGGGGCTATATCTGTTCTTAGTTCTGAATTCTTTGAATGGGGCATGCTTATTTAAGATGGAGAGGAAAGCACTTTTAAAGAACAACCAGGCATCCTCTACTGACGGAATGAGGTCAATATACATCCAGGATACCCGGGCCAGGTCAATTAGAAAGGCCTGCTCGCTGAAGTGTTTTAGGGAGCATTTGACAGTGATGAGGGGTGGTCGTTTGACCGCGGACCCATTACGGGCACAGGCAATGAGGCAGTGATCGCTGAGATCCTGGTTGAAGACAGCGGAGGTGTATTTAGAGGGTAAATTAGTCAGGATGATATCTATCAGGGTGCCCATGTTAACGGATTTAGGGTTGTACCTGGTAGGTTCCTTGATAATTTGTGTGAGATTGAGGGCATCTAGTTTAGATTGTAGGACGGCCGGGGTGTTAAGCATATCCCAGTTTAGGTCACCAAGCAGTACGAACTCTGAGGATAGATGGGGGTTAATCAATTCACATATGGTGTTCAGGGCACAGTTGGGGGCTGAGGGGGGTCTGTAGCAAGTGGCAACAGTGAGAGACTTATTTCTGGAAAGGTGGATTTTTAGAAGTAGAAGCTCAAACTGTTTGGGCACAGACCTGGATAGTATGATAGTGCTCTGCAGGCTATCTCTACTGTAGATTGCAACTCCTCCCCCTTTGGCAGTTCTATCTAGATGGAAAATGTTGTAGTTGGGAATGGACATTTCAGAATCTTTGGTGGCCTTCCTAAGCCAGGATTCAGGATTCAGACACTGCTAGAACATCAGGGTTGGCGGAGTGTGCTAACGCAGTGAATAACTCAAACTTAGGGAGGAGGCTTCTGATGTTAATATGCAAGAAACCAAGGCTTTTGCGATTACAGAAGTCAACAAATGATAGCGCCTGGGGAGCATGAGTTATACTGGGGGCTACAGGCCCTGGGTTAACCTCTACATCACCAGAGGAACAGAGGAGGAGTAGAATAAGGATACGGCTAAAGGCTTTAAGAACTGGTCTTCTAGTGCGTTGGGTACAGAGAAAAAAAGGGGCCGATTTCCGGGCGTTTTAGAATAGATTCAGGGCATTATGTACAGACAAGGATATGGAAGGATATGAGTACAGTGGAGGTAAACCTAAGCGTTGGGTAAAGATGAAAGAGAGAGCATCACTGGAGGGACCGATTGAGCCGGTCTCCGCGTATGTGGGGGGGTGGGACAAAGGAGCTATCTGAGACAGGTTGAGCAGGACTGGGGGATCTACAGTGAAAAAGTACAGTTAGAACTAACCGAAACAGCAATAGGCGAGGCATATTGAGATGGGAGAGAGGCATAAAGCAGTCACAGGTGTTATTCGAGAGAGCTAAGACAACAGCTGGTAATGGCGACAAAAGTTTGAGCTGAGGCTAAACAGATCAACAGGATGGGGTACCGTATAAAGGAACAGTCCAGCAGGCATCAGCTGTGTAGCTGAGTGATCATAAGGTCCAGTGAACAGCAATAAGTGAGTCCGGGAGCAGTTCAGTGGCTGCTACGCTACAGGCGAGCTGGAGGCACGGCTGTTGATTGCGTGTGCTAGCGGGCCAGGGCTAGCAGATGGATCTTCGTGGTCGTCGCAACGGGAAGCCTGTTGAAACCACATCAGACGATTACGTCGGCAGACCAGTCGTGATGGATCGGCGGGGCTCCTTGTCAACACTAGGAGGTCCCGTCCGGTTGACAGAGAGGTAGATAGCCGGGAGATGGGCCTGGCTCGAGGCTAGCTCAAGGCTAACTGGGGTTAGCTTCAGGACAGTGGTGATTAGTGGTGATTAGCCAACAACGACAACAGCCATTCGGTTGCAGCTAGCTAGTTGTGATGATCCGGTGTTAAGTTCCAGTGATTCAGTGATTCCGGCAGAAAATCCGATATGCTCTGGCTCGATAGCGCGATGAGCAGACTGGCCAATAATTGTCCAGGCTAGAGCTGGCTGGTAGGTAGTGCAGGCCACAGCCACGGACAATGGTGAAGACCGCTAACGGTGGTTAATAGCAAGTAGCTAGTTAGCTGGCTAGCTGGCTAGTTTCAGCCAGAGGTTCTGGATAAAAATGTATAAAGAAATAATAGAATCCGTTCCACATTGGGTGAGGCGGGTTGCAGGAAAGTATATTTAGTTAAAGGATGGAAAGTGAGATTGAGAAATATATACGAAAAATAAAAAAAAACTGGCTATTTACATGAGGACACTACAGAAAACACGACCGCACTGCTATGCCATCTTGGATACAAGCAGCAATTTGCAGCAATTCAACCATGAAGGCCTGATTCACACAGTCCCATCTGAACAGTTGATGTTGAGATGTGTCTGTTACTTGAACTCTGTGAAGCATTTATTTGGGCTGCAATTTCCGAGGCTGGTAACTCTAATGAATGTATCCTCTGCAGCAGAGGTAACTCTGGGTCTTCCATTGCTGTTGTGGTCCTCATTAGAGCCAGTTTCATCATAGTGCTTGATGGTTTTTGCGACTGCACTTGAAGAAACTTAAAAATTTATTGAAATGTTCTGTATTGACTGACTTTCATGTCTTAAAGTAATGATGGACTGTCGTTTCTCTTTGCTTATTTGAGCTGTTCTTGCCATAATATGGACTTGGTCTTTTACCAAATAGGGCTATCTTCTATATACCACATCCTACCTTGTCACAACACAACTGATTTGGTTCAAACGTATTAAGAAGGATAGAAATTCCACAAATCAACTTTTAACAAGGGATTTCATTTAAATGCATTCCAGGTGACTACCTAGGTGTCCAAACGTTTGACTGGTAGTGTATATATTTGTCTCTCTGAAATAGATTTTAAACAAATACATGTCTGTCATTGAACACTGATAGAAAATTAGAAAACAGAATATCTCTCTATGCAGAATAAAATGAAGGTTCTTAAATGGTTCTAACTCAGCTCTTCAGGTTCCTTGGAGAACTCTTGCCTGATAAAGAACCTTTGAGGTAAGTGGGTTCTGGATGTGGCATCTACAGTTCTTTAGGAATCTAACCTGGTTCCCCTATAGCATCGCTCTCAAGAATCTTATTTGGTTCCAACTACATTTTTAAGAGTGTATAGGTGTCCGAAATGGCACCCTATTCCCTGTATAGTGCACTACTTTAGACCAGAGAATGGCACCCTATTCCCTGTATAGTGCACTACGTTTGACCAGAGCACCCTATTCCCTGTATAGTGCACTACGTTTGACCAGAGCACCCTATTCCCTATTTAGTGCACTACTTTAGACCAGAGAATGGCACCCTATTCCCTATATAGTGCACTACTTTAGACCAGAGAATGGCACCCTATTCCCTGTATAGTGCACTACGTTTGACCAGAGCACCCTATTCCCTATATAGTGCACTACTTTAGACCAGAGAATGGCACCCTATTCCCTGTATAGTGCAGTACGTTTCATCAGAACAAGGGAATAGGGTGCTAGGCCCAGTGGAGAGTCAGAACAGTCCTGATAATATGCCCCTACTAGGCCCAGTGGAGAGTCAGAACAGTCCTGATAATATGCCCCTACTAGGCCCAGTGGAGAGTCAGAACAGTCCTGATAATATGCCCCTACTAGGCCCAGTGGAGAGTCAGAACAGTCCTGATAATATGCCCCTGCTAGGCCCAGTGGAGAGTCAGAACAGTCCTGATAATATGCCCCTACTAGGCCCAGTGGAGAGTCAGAACAGTCCTGATAATATGCCCCTACTAGGCCCAGTGGAGAGTCAGAACAGTCCTGATAATATGCCCCTACTAGGCCCAGTGGAGAGTCAGAACAGTCCTGATAATATGCCCCTACTAGGCCCAGTGGAGAGTCAGAACAGTCCTGATAATATGCCCCTACTAGGCCCAGTGGAGAGTCAGAACAGTCCTGATAATATACCCCTGCTAGGCCCAGTGGAGAGTCAGAACAGTCCTGATAATATACCCCTGCTAGGCCCAGTGGAGAGGCAGAACAGTCCTGATAATATGCCCCTACTAGGCCCAGTGGAGAGTCAGAACAGTCCTGATAATATACCCCTGCTAGGCCCAGTGGAGAGGCAGAACAGTCCTGATAATATGCCCCTACTAGGCCCAGTGGAGAGTCAGAACAGTCCTGATAATATGCCCCTACTAGGCCCAGTGGAGAGTCAGAACAGTCCTGATAATATGCCCCTGCTAGGCCCAGTGGAGAGTCAGAACAGTCCTGATAATATGCCCCTACTAGGCCCAGTGGAGAGTCAGAACAGTCCTGATAATATGCCCCTACTAGGCCCAGTGGAGAGTCAGAACAGTCCTGATAATATGCCCCTACTAGGCCCAGTGGAGAGTCAGAACAGTCCTGATAATATGCCCCTACTAGGCCCAGTGGAGAGTCAGAACAGTCCTGATAATATGCCCCTACTAGGCCCAGTGGAGAGTCAGAACAGTCCTGATAATATACCCCTGCTAGGCCCAGTGGAGAGTCAGAACAGTCCTGATAATATACCCCTGCTAGGCCCAGTGGAGAGGCAGAACAGTCCTGATAATATGCCCCTACTAGGCCCAGTGGAGAGTCAGAACAGTCCTGATAATATACCCCTGCTAGGCCCAGTGGAGAGGCAGAACAGTCCTGATAATATGCCCCTGCTAGGCCCAGTGGAGAGGCAGAACAGTCCTGATAATATGCCCCTGCTAGGCCCAGTGGAGAGTCAGAACAGTCCTTATATAAGGCCCGTCTCTCTGTGTCACTCACTTTTTCTCTCTCTCTCTCTGCCTGCCAGCCTGCCTCTCCAGATCATGTTCCTGCTGCCTACTCCCCCTTTGAATGCCCTGCTTCATTCAGGCCCTCTCTCCCTCTCTCTCACTCTTACTGGGCCTCACTGTCTGAAATGGCACCCTATTCCCTGTATAGTGCACTACTTTAGACCAGAGAATGGCACCCTATTCCCTGTATAGTGCACTACGTTTGACCAGAGCACCCTATTCCCTGTATAGTGCACTACGTTTGACCAGAGCACCCTATTCCCTATTTAGTGCACTACTTTAGACCAGAGAATGGCACCCTATTCCCTATATAGTGCACTACTTTAGACCAGAGAATGGCACCCTATTCCCTGTATAGTGCACTACGTTTGACCAGAGCACCCTATTCCCTATATAGTGCACTACTTTAGACCAGAGAATGGCACCCTATTCCCTGTATAGTGCAGTACGTTTCATCAGAACAAGGGAATAGGGTGCTAGGCCCAGTGGAGAGTCAGAACAGTCCTGATAATATGCCCCTACTAGGCCCAGTGGAGAGTCAGAACAGTCCTGATAATATGCCCCTACTAGGCCCAGTGGAGAGTCAGAACAGTCCTGATAATATGCCCCTACTAGGCCCAGTGGAGAGGCAGAACAGTCCTGATAATATGCCCCTGCTAGGCCCAGTGGAGAGTCAGAACAGTCCTTATATAAGGCCCGTCTCTCTGTGTCACTCACTTTTTCTCTCTCTCTCTCTGCCTGCCAGCCTGCCTCTCCAGATCATGTTCCTGCTGCCTACTCCCCCTTTGAATGCCCTGCTTCATTCAGGCCCTCTCTCCCTCTCTCTCACTCTTACTGGGCCTCACTGTCTGGCAACGTCATCATGATTAAATGTGAGACATTAGCCATCCTGCCAAAAGAAAGACGGGGTGGGGGGGTGGGGGGTGGGGGGGGGTGGGGTGGGGGGGATTTGGGGTTAGCGGGGACCGTAGTTTGGAATGTATTTTCTGTTTGTCATACATGCCGGGGAAAATGAAAGCAGATGGAGTAGAGAGGAGAGGGGAGAGGAGAAGGAGAAGGAGGAGGAGAAGGAGAGGGGAGAGGATAGGAGGAGAGAGGAGAAGGAGAGGGGAGAGGATAGGAGGAGAGAGGAGAAGGAGAGGAGAAGGAGAGGGGAGAGGATAGGAGGAGAGAGGAGAAGGAGAGGAGAAGGAGAGGGGAGAGGATAGGAGGAGAGAGGAGAAGGAGAGGGGAGAGGATAGGAGGAGAGAGGAGAAGGAGAGGAGAAGGAGAGGGGAGAGGATAGGAGGAGAGAGGAGAAGGAGAGGAGAAGGAGAGGGGAGAGGATAGGAGGAGAGAGGAGAAGGAGAGGAGAAGGAGAGGGGAGAGGATAGGAGGAGAGAGGAGAAGGAGAGGGGAGAGGATAGGAGGAGAGAGGAGAAGGAGAGGAGAAGGAGAGGGGAGAGGATAGGAGGAGAGAGGAGAAGGAGAGGAGAAGGAGAGGGGGAGAGGATAGGAGGAGAGAGGAGAAGGAGAGGAGAAGGAGAGGGGAGAGGATAGGAGGAGAGAGGAGAAGGAGAGGGGAGAGGATAGGAGGAGAGAGGAGAAGGAGAGGGGAGAGGATAGGAGGAGAGAGGAGAAGGAGAGGAGAAGGAGAGGGGAGAGGATAGGAGGAGAGAGGAGAAGGAGAGGGGAGAGGATAGGATAGGAGGAGAGAGGAGAAGGAGAGGAGAAGGAGAGGGGAGAGGATAGGAGGAGAGAGGAGAAGGAGAGGGAGAAGGAGAGGGGAGAGGATAGGAGGAGAGAGGAGAAGGAGAGGAGAAGGAGAGGGGAGAGGATAGGAGGAGAGAGGAGAAGGAGAGGGGAGAGGATAGGAGGAGAGGGGAGAGGATAGGAGGAGAGAGGAGAAGGAGAGGAGAAGGAGAGGGGAGAGGATAGGAGGAGAGAGGAGAAGGAGAGGAGAAGGAGAGGGGAGAGGATAGGAGGAGAGAGGAGAAGGAGAGGGGAGAGGATAGGAGGAGAGAGGAGAAGGAGAGGAGAAGGAGAGGGGAGAGGATAGGAGGAGAGAGGAGAAGGAGAGGAGAAGGAGAGGGGAGAGGATAGGAGGAGAGAGGAGAAGGAGAAGAGAAGGAGAGGGGAGAGGATAGGAGGAGAGAGGAGAAGGAGAGGAGAAGGAGAGGGGAGAGGATAGGAGGAGAGAGGAGAAGGAGAGGAGAAGGAAAAAGAACGTTCATCAAGGGCCTCCTCTCTCTCTCTCTCTCTCTCTCTCTCTCAATTCAGTAGACTTTATTGACATGTCAAGTTAAATTACTTACATTGTCAAAGTATAGATATAACAAAAATGGTGGGACCAACAGCAATAATAATAGTAGTAGTGGAAATGGGATTACCATTAACAGCAACTACAACAACAATATTAATGAGAACAACATTAAAGCAAAAGTAGTCGACCAGCCTCAACCTGACTGAGAAGACACATTACATTTACATTTACGTCATTTAGCAGACACTCTTATCCAGAGCGACTTACAAATTGGTGCATTCACCTTATAGCCAGTGGGATAACCACTTTACAATGTATATTTTCTTAATTTGTGTCTTTTTTTTGGGGGGGGTTGGGGTAAGGGGGGGTAGAAGGATTACTTTATCCTATCCCAGGTATTCCTTAAAGAGGTGGGGTTTCAAATGTCTCCGGAAGGTGGTGAGTGACTCCGCTGTCCTGGCGTCGTGAGGGAGCTTGTTCCACCATTGGGGTGCCAGAGCAGCGAACAGTTTTGACTGGGCTGAGAGGGAACTGTGCTTCCGCAGAGGAAGGGGAGCCAGCAGGCCAGAGGTGGATGAACGCAATGCCCTCGTTTGGGTGTAGGGGCTGATCAGAGCCTGAAGGTACGGAGGTAACGCTCCCCTCACATCTCCGTATGGAAAGCACCATGGTCTTGTAGCAGATGCAAGCTTCAACTGGAAGCCAGTGGAGTGTGCGGAGGAGCGGGGTGACGTGAGAGAACTTGGGAAGGTTGAACACCAGATGGGCTGCGGCATTCTGGATGAGTTGTAGGGGTTTAATGGCACAGGCAGGGAGCCCAGCCAACAGCGAGTTGCAGTAATCCAGACGGGAGATGACAAGTGCCTGGATTAGGACCTGTGCCGCTTCCTGTGTAAGGCAGGGCCGTACTCTCCGAATGTTGTAAAGCATGAACCTACAGGATCGGGTCACCGCCTTGATGTTAGCGGAGAACGACAGGGTGTTGTCCAGGGTCACGCCAAGGCTCTTCGCACTCTGGGAGGAAGACACAACGGAGTTGTCAACCGTGATGGCGAGATCATGGAACAGGCAGTCCTTCCCCGGGAGGAAGAGCAGCTCCGTCTTGCCAAGGTTCAGCTTGAGGTGGTGATCCGTCATCCATACTGATATGTCTGCCAGACATGCAGAGATGCGATTCGCCACCTGGTTATCAGAAGGGGGAAAGGAAAAGATTAGTTGTGTATCGTCTGCGTAGCAATGATAGGAGAGGCCATGTGAGGATATGACAGAGCCAAGTGACTTGGTGTATAGCGAGAATAGGAGAGGGCCTAGAACTGAGCCCTGGGGGACACCAGTGGTGAGAGCACGTGGTGCGGAGACAGCTTCTCGCCACGCCACTTGGTAGGAGCGACTGGTCAGGTAGGACGCAATCCAAGAGTGAGCCGCGCCAGAGATGCCCAGCTCGGAGAGGGTGGAGAGGAGGATCTGATGGTTCACAGTATCAAAGGCAGCAGACAGGTCTAGAAGGACAAGAGCAGAGGAGAGAGAGTTAGCTTTAGCAGTGCGGAGAGCCTCCGTGACACAGAGAAGAGCAGTCTCAGTTGAATGACCAGTCTTGAAACCTGACTGGTTTGGATCAAGAAGGTCATTCTGAGAGAGATAGCAAGAGAGTTGGCTAAAGACGGCACGCTCAATAGTTTTGGAGAGAAAAGAAAGAAGGGATACTGGTCTGTAGTTGTTGACATCAGAGGGATCGAGTGTTGGTTTTTTGAGAAGGGGTGCAACTCTCGCTCTCTTGAAGACGGAAGGGACATAGCCAGCGGTCAAGGATGAGTTGATCAGCGAGGTGAGGTAAGGGAGAATGTCACCGGAGATGGTCTGGAGAAAAGAGGAGGGGATAGGGTCAAGCGGGCAGGTTGTTGGGCGGCCGGCCGTCACAAGTCGCAAGATTTTATCTGGAGAGAGAGGGGAGAAAGAAGTCAAAGCATACACATGACATGGTATGAAAGACAAAACAAAACAGGAAATATTATTGACATTACATTACACTTTTCACTGGCTGTCCCTCAGGTTGTGGCAGGAGGACACACATTTGGCTGCCAAAATTGCGCATTTTGGCTTTTCACTCAATAAATATATATATCCATTTATATCCATATATTTGATTTTTTCTTCATCTTTTATAGTTTCAAATTCTTTGTACTGAATGATAATTTTGGGAAAGAAAGATTATCTTAGGTCTGAGTATTTGTCAAAGTGTAATAGGAAATGCAGCTCTGTCTCTACCTCTCCCCGGGGGCAGAGTGAGCACAGCCTGTCCTCTCTGGGCAGCCAGGTTTGCCTGTGACGACCGGTCTCTATAGCCAGACTGTGCTCACTGAGTCTGTACCTAGTCATTGTTTTCCTCAGTCACAGTGGTCAGATAGTCTGCCACCATGTACTGTCTGCTTAGAGCCAAATAGCATTGAAGTGTACTTTGATTTTCTGTGGTGTCTTTCCAATAGGTGATATATTTTTCTTTTTGTTTTGTGATGATTTGGTTGGGCCAGATTTTCTGAGTGCTGTCCTGAGGCTCTATGAGGTTGGTTTTGGTTAGTGAACTGAGCCTCAGAACCAGCTGGCTGAGGGGACTCTTCTCTTGTTTCATCTCTTGACATTGTAGAACTGTGTGATGGAATTTGGGGTCACTTGTTTTTAGATGGTTGTAAAATTTGATGGCTCTTTTTTCTATTCGAATAAGGATGGGGTATTGCCCAATTCTGCTCTACATGCGTTATTTTGAGTTTTTCTTTGCACTTGCATTACAGTTTTGCAAAACTCTGCATGCATTATTTCGATTGGATGTTTGTCCCATTTGGTAAATTCAGTATTAGAGAGCGGACCCCATACTTCGCTGCCATATAGATCAATTGGTTCTATAACTGATTGGAAAATTTTGAGCCAAATTCTAATTGGAATTTCGATTTTAATGTTCCTTTTAATGGCATAGAATGATCTTCTTGCTTTGTCTCTCAGCTCATTCACAGCCATGTGAAAACTACCTGTGTTGCTGATATTTAGTCCTAGATACGTGTATTTTTTGGTGTGTTCTAATAGAACTGTGTCCAAATATAATTTATATTTGTCATCCTGATTTCCGGACCTTTTTTGGAATATCATTATATTCGTTTTTTTTAGATTAACGGTCAGAGCCCAGGTCTGACAGAACCTGTGCAGATGATCTAGATGCTGCTGTAACCCCTCCTTAGTGGGAGACAGTAGCACCAGGTCATCTGCGTACAGCAGACACTTGATTTCAGTGTTGTGTAGGGTGAGACCAGGTGCTGCCGATTCTTCTAATGTTTTTGCCAATTAATTAATGTAGATGTTAAATAGTGTTGGACTTATTGGGCAGCCCTGTTTCACTCCACGTCCCTGAGAGAAGAATTCTGTTTGCTTGTTGCCAATTTTAACCGCATATTTGTTTTTAGTGTACATTGATTTAATAACATAATATGTTTCCCCTCCAATACCACTTTCTATTCGTTTATAAAAAAGAACTTCGTGCCAAATTGAATCAAATTATTTCTTGAAGTCTACAAAACACGAGTAGATTTTGCCTTTGTTTTGGTTTACTTGTTTGGCAATTAGAGTGTGGAGGGTGTAAATGTGGTCTGTTGTACGATCATTAAAAAAAAATCCAATCTGGCTTCTGCTCAGGATGTTGTGTTCATCAAGGAAATGATGTAGTCTGCTGTTTATGATACTGCAGATAATTTTCCCGAAGTTGCTGTTAACGCAAATTCCTCTGAGAAAATACCTGCAGTTAGGATAATGTTGAAGAGTTTGAGCATAGCAAATTTGAATTTGTGGTCTGTATATTTGATAATTTCATTTAAAATACCATCAGCATCACAGGCCTTTTCGGGTTGGAGAGTGCAAAGTTTTTCCAATAATTATTGTTCTGTAATTGGGGTATCCACAGGATTCTGATAGTCTTTGACTGCTGATTCAAGGATTTGTAATTGTTCTTGTATATCTTGTTGTTCTGGGCTCTTTGTTATATTGCTGTAGAGGTTTGCAATATCCCCATTTTGGATAGCCAATTCCTCATGATGAGGTTTGTTGAATTTATTCAAATTCTCCCAGAAGTGGTTTGATTCTATGGATTCCTCAATCACATCCAGCTGATTTCTAATGTGCTGTTCCTTTTTTTGTTCTTAGGGTGTGTTTGTATTGCTTCAGTGTTTCCCCATATTGAAGGCATATATTTTTGTTTTCTGGGTCTCTGTGTTTTTGATTAGATATATTTCTCAATGACCTTCTTAGATTCTTGCAATCAAACAATTTTTCATTATCTATTATTTTTGGTTTGCTCTTATGTTTCTTTAGATTAGCCAAGGAGGATAATTTGTCAAATATAAAGTTTATGTTCCAAACGGCCAAATTTACACCTTCATTGCTGTAGGAGAATGTTAAGGCTAAAAAGTTGTCCAGGAGAGATTGTATTTTTTGGCTACTAATTGCTTTTTGGTAGATTTCTGTACTGTTTGCACTCCATCTATAGGTCTGTTTAGTACCATGTAATTTATTGGGCCGTGATGCTTCATGGTTGGGTTCTGCTCTTCTCAGATACACTGTGATTTTACTGTGGTCTGAGAGAGGTGTTAGTGGGCTGACTGTGAAGGCTTTGAGAGACTCTGGGTTGAGGTCGGTGATGAAGTAGTCTACAGTACTGCTGCCAAGGGATGAGCTGTAGGTGAACCTTCCAAAAGAGTCCCCTCTTAGCCTACCGTTGACTTTGTACAGACCCAGTGTTCGACAGAGCTTCAGGAGCTGTACTCCATTTTTGTTTTTCACTGTCACGATCGTCTAACAGAGATGAGGACCAAGGCGCAGCGTTGCAGGCAAACATACTCTTTATTAGAGACACGATCAAAACCAACAAAACGATAACGTGACAGTTCACGGTCTAACACAACAGACTAGAAACAAGATCCCACAAACTCTGTGGGGAAGCAGGCTGCTAAAGTATGGTTCTCAATCAGAGACAACAAGCAACAGCTGAATCACGTTGCCTCTGATTGAGAACCACACTGGCCAACATAGAACAACAATACTAGAAAGTGAAACCTAGAACAAAACACATAGACTTTACACACCCTGGCTCAACATATTAGAGTCCCCAGAGCCAGGGCGTGACATTCACTTTGTCATAGTTGTTTCTGGTGGGGTAGGAAAGGTTGTTGCTTCCCGGTAGGTGTTTGTCCCCATGACTGTTAATAGTGTCTAGTTCTTCTGCTGTTCTAGCATTCAGGTCTCCACAGACCAGCACATTGCCTTGGGCCTGAAAGTGACTAATCTCCCCCTCTAGAATGGAGAAACACTCTTCACTGAAGTAGCGTGACTCTGAGGGGGGAATGTGTGTGGCACAGAGGAAGACGTTTTTAACTGTTAAGATAGCCTCCTTGTTGAATTTTAACGAGATAAAGAATTCTCCTCTTTTGATCAATTTGATTGAATTAGTTAGTTCAGATTTATACCATATTAGCATTCCCCCTGAGTCTCTGCCCTGTGTGATTCCTTTTAATTTGGTGGATGGTACGATTATTTCCCTATAACCTAGTGGACAGCCAGTGGAAACATCACCTCTGCACCATGTTTCCTGTTGTACTACAATATCAACATCATACATTTCTTCAAGGAAGTCTGGGTTTCTGCTCTTTAGCCCAAAAACAGAGGACTTCAATCCTTGTAAATTCCAACATGCAACGTAAAAATATTTCATAACTGTTTTTTCTTTACCTTCAAAATGAGATAAACACTCACAATCCAACAAGAACTATTAAAATAGGATTTTACAATTAACGTAAACTCTTATTATGCAAATGTGATTTGTTTATCATTTAAGATAGTATTTGTGTCATGCCACTTGGGTGGATGTAGTGTGAGGATGGTGGAGTTCTTGTGCTCATCTTACCATGACCCTCGGCCTATCACATGTGAGCATAGTAGATTCAGCATTTGTTTAATGTCACTCATTTCGTTGGTGGGAGCTGGGCCCGTTGCTCCTCTCAAAGCTTGTGCATAGCTCTGTCTGCCGGGCTGTGGCTCCTCCAGGTGTGGGTCTGCGGTGGGGGGAGGGGGTTGGTAGGCCTCGTCTGGGTGGGTCTGAAGCTGGGCTGGGGTGGTCTGTGCTGCGCTGGATGTGGTGGGCATTGAGGTTGGTGGTGCTGTGGCCGTGGCTGGGGGGTCCAGGGTGCTGGTCCGGGGTGTTGTCTCGGTGATCTCGGGGGGGTGGAGATTGCTTCCTGGGTGGAGAGGTCGGGCTGCGGTTGAAAGCGACGTCCTTGAGAGTCTTGGCAAGGATGGGGACTGTCTCCCTGTACAGGTGAACATGGTCATAGAGACAGTCCAGATTGAGGGTGGGATGGTGGGCCAGGTGTACATTGGGTCGCAGGACACAGTCCCGGGAGAGGCTGGCGTTTATTCTTTGGATTGTGGCAGGGTGGAAGTCCTTCCTCTGTAGAAGGGTTGACACCACGATCCTTGAGTTGGGGAAGATTGCGGAGGCCTTCTCAATCACTCCCTGTAGTGAAGTCGCCACCCTCTCCTGCTGAGCACGCAGGTCTTTGCTTCCGGTGTGTATGATTATGTGGCTTGGCGACCCGAGCTGGGCCTTATCAAGCAGCTCCATGGCACTCTGCGTTGTTGGGCACCACACCTTTCTCGTTTTGTGTCTAGGGAAAAGTTTCTTCTCCTGAACAAACTTCCCATTTGAGTCCATCAACAGGACGATCTCAGCCAGTGATTCTTCTGGACTGGAGGGGGTAGAGTGGGGGCTGGTGGGTGTTGGAGCTGGGGTGTGGCTGGTCTGTGCCGGTGCCGCTGTCAGTGAAAGGCTGTTCTGTGGGCTGGGGGGAGGCGTGCTGCAGGCAGGGCTGTGGAGGCCTGGCTGGTTGAGGTGGGCTCCTCTGCTGTGTGATGGCAGGTCATAGAGTGGTGATCTAGCTGCTCCTGCAGCCTGTCCTCTGTTCTCTTTCTCTCCTGCAGCTCCTCTCTTAGTGTGGTCAGCTCGTTATTACTGCTCTGCCTGTCTTTTTGGAGCTCTCTCACCTCCTTTGTTAGATCAGCCAATTCTCTGTTGAGTCCGTCTCTCTCTTGCTGAACTTCTTTCAGCTGTGTTGCAAGGCGGCTGTCCTGCTCTGTCCGCACTGTGGTTAGGAGCTCCTCTAAGGTGTGGATGTCTGGTTGCTGTTTGCTCACACTCTCCCTGAGCAGGACCACCTCCCCCTCCAGTTTGGTGAACTGATCCCTCATGGCAGCCATGGTGGTGAGGAGGGCCTGAGCCTGCTCTGCACTGAGGGGGTCTGTCTCCTCCTGGGGCGTCTCCTCCACTATGGTGGAAGAGAGGTGCTGGATGTGCCTTTTTGGGTGGGGATAGTGGGGGTGAGGGTGGTGCTGGTGGAGTTTGTCTTGTGGGAGGGCATGTCACTGGTGGTGTCCTTCTCTCACTCTGCTCTTTCCTTAATGGTCTGAAAGTCTGTTTCAAACAGCCTAAGGTTACCTTGTACCATGACAGTCCTAGTCTTGTAGAGGTTGATTGGTATCATGGTGCTGTCAGGGTCGTCTGTCTCTTGGACTTTCAGTTTCCACCCGTTACAGATTCCCTCTTTCTTTACGGATGGGTAGTGAGAGCAGACTGCTGAGCCCCATGCATTTGGCTGGTCAGTGTGAAAGATGAGATTACTCAATTCCCCGTTTTTGTAGAGGTCTGCGAAAAGGGTTTCTGGCCTTCCTTTTAGTAGTTTCTGTTTAAAAGCTCTCCTCGTTGTGTCATTTTTTACCCCTGGAGGGTAGAGATTGGACTCAGCGCTGAGGGGGAGTGGGGACATGGTGCCTGTGGGCTCTGGAGGGTAGAGAATGGACTCAGCGCTGAGGGGGAGTGGGGACATGGTGCCTGTGGCCTCTGGAGGGTAGAGAATGGACTCAGTGCTGAGGGGGAGTGGGGACATGGTGCCTGTGGGCCTCTGGGGGGTAGAGAATGGACTCAGCGCTGAGGGGGAGTGGGGACATGGTGCCTGTGGGCTCTGGAGGGTAGAGAATGGACTCAGCGCTGAGGGGGAGTGGGGACATGGTGCCTGTGGGCTCTGGAGGGTAGAGAATGGACTCAGCGCTGAGGGGGAGTGGGGACATGGTGCCTGTGGGCTCTGGAGGGTAGAGAATGGAGTCAGTGTTGAGGGGGAGTGGGGACATGGTGCCTGTGGCCTCTGGAGGGTAGAGAATGGACTCAGCGCTGAGGGGGAGTGGGGACATGGTGCCTGTGGGCCTCTGGGGGGTAGAGAATGGACTCAGCGCTGAGGGGGAGTGGGGACATGGTGCCTGTGGGCTCTGGAGGGTAGAGAATGGACTCAGCGCTGAGGGGGAGTGGGGAAATGGTGCCTGTGGCCTCTGGAGGGTAGAGAATGGACTCAGCGCTGAGGGGGAGAGGGGACATGGTGCCTGTGGGCTCTGGAGGGTAGAGAATGGACTCAGCGCTGATGGGGAGTGGGGACATGGTGCCTGTGGGCCTCTGGGGGGTAGAGAATGGACTCAGCGCTGAGGGGGAGTGGGGACATGGTGCCTGTGGGCTCTGGAGGGTAGAGAATGGACTCAGCGCTGAGGGGGAGTGGGGACATGGTGCCTGTGGGCTCTGGAGGGTAGAGAATGGACTCAGCGCTGAGGGGGAGTGGGGACATGGTGCCTGTGGCCTCTGGAGGGTAGAGAATGGACTCAGCGCTGAGGGGGAGTGGGGACATGGTGCCTGTGGGCTCTGGAGGGTAGAGAATGGACTCAGCGCTGAGGGGGAGTGGGGACATGGTGCCTGTGGCCTCTGGAGGGTAGAGAATGGACTCAGCGCTGAGGGGGAGTGGGGACATGGTGCCTGTGGCCTCTGGGGGTAGAGAATGGACTCAGCGCTGAGGGGGAGTGGGGACATGGTGCCTGTGGGCTCTGGAGGGTAGAGAATGGACTCAGCGCTGAGGGGGAGTGGGGACATGGTGCCTGTGGGCTCTGGAGGGTAGAAAATGGACTCAGCGCTGAGGGGGAGTGGGGACATGGTGCCTGTGGCCTCTGGAGGGTAGAGAATGGACTCAGCGCTGAGGGGGAGTGGGGACATGGTGCCTGTGGGCCTCTGGGGGGGTAGAGAATGGACTCAGCGCTGAGGGGGAGTGGGGACATGGTGCCTGTGGGCTCTGGAGGGTAGAGAATGGACTCAGCGCTGAGGGGGAGTGGGGACATGGTGCCTGTGGGCTCTGGAGGGTAGAGAATGGACTCAGCGCTGAGGGGGAGTGGGGACATGGTGCCTGTGGGCTCTGGAGGGTAGAGAATGGACTCAGCGCTGAGGGGGAGTGGGGACATGGTGCCTGTGGCCTCTGGAGGGTAGAGAATGGACTCAGCGCTGAGGGGGAGTGGGGACATGGTGCCTGTGGGCTCTGGAGGGTAGAGAATGGACTCAGCGCTGAGGGGGAGTGGGGACATGGTGCCTGTGGCCTCTGGAGGGTAGAGAATGGACTCAGCGCTGAGGGGGAGTGGGGACATGGTGCCTGTGGCCTCTGGGGGGTAGAGAATGGACTCAGCGCTGAGGGGAGTGGGGACATGGTGCCTGTGGGCTCTGGAGGGTAGAGAATGGACTCAGCGCTGAGGGGGAGTGGGGACATGGTGCCTGTGGGCTCTGGAGGGTAGAGAATGGACTCAGCGCTGAGGGGGAGTGGGGACATGGTGCCTGTGGCCTCTGGAGGGTAGAGAATGGACTCAGCGCTGAGGGGGAGTGGGGACATGGTGCCTGTGGGCCTCTGGGGGGGTAGAGAATGGACTCAGCGCTGAGGGGGAGTGGGGACATGGTGCCTGTGGGCTCTGGAGGGTAGAGAATGGACTCAGCGCTGAGGGGGAGTGGGGACATGGTGCCTGTGGCCTCCGGAGGGTAGAGAATGGACTCAGCGCTGAGGGGGAGTGGGGACATGGTGCCTGTGGCCTCTGGAGGGTAGAGAATGGACTCAGCGCTGAGGGGGAGTGGGGACATGGTGCCTGTGGGCCTCTGGGGGTAGAGAATGGACTCAGCGCTGAGGGGGAGTGGGGACATGGTGCTTGTGGGCTCTGGAGGGTAGAGAATGGACTCAGCGCTGAGGGGGAGTGGGGACATGGTGCCTGTGGCCTCTGGAGGGTAGAGAATGGACTCAGCGCTGAGGGGGAGTGGGGACATGGTGCCTGTGGGCTCTGGAGGGTAGAGAATGGACTCAGCGCTGATGGGGAGTGGGGACATGGTGCCTGTGGGCCTCTGGGGGGTAGAGAATGGACTCAGCGCTGAGGGGGAGTGGGGACATGGTGCCTGTGGGCTCTGGAGGGTAGAGAATGGACTCAGCGCTGAGGGGGAGTGGGGACATGGTGCCTGTGGGCTCTGGAGGGTAGAGAATGGACTCAGCGCTGAGGGGGAGTGGGGACATGGTGCCTGTGGCCTCTGGAGGGTAGAGAATGGACTCAGCGCTGAGGGGGAGTGGGGACATGGTGCCTGTGGGCCTCTGGGGGGTAGAGAATGGACTCAGCGCTGAGGGGGAGTGGGGACATGGTGCCTGTGGGCTCTGGAGGGTAGAGAATGGACTCAGCGCTGAGGGGGGAGTGGGGACATGGTGCCTGTGGGCTCTGGAGGGTAGAGAATGGACTCAGCGCTGAGGGGGAGTGGGGACATGGTGCCTGTGGCCTCTGGAGGGTAGAGAATGGACTCAGCGCTGAGGGGGAGTGGGGACATGGTGCCTGTGGCCTCTGGAGGGTAGAGAATGGACTCAGCGCTGAGGGGGAGTGGGGACATGGTGCCTGTGGGCTCTGGAGGGTAGAGAATGGACTCAGCGCTGAGGGGGAGTGGGGACATGGTGCCTGTGGCCTCTGGAGGGTAGAGAATGGACTCAGCGCTGAGGGGGAGTGGGGACATGGTGCCTGTGGCCTCTGGGGGGGTAGAGAATGGACTCAGCGCTGAGGGGGAGTGGGGACATGGTGCATGTGGGCTCTGGAGGGTAGAGAATGGACTCAGCGCTGAGGGGGAGTGGGGACATGGTGCCTGTGGTCTCTGGAGGGTAGAGAATGGACTCAGCGCTGAGGGGGAGTGGGGACATGGTGCCTGTGGCCTCTGGAGGGTAGAGAATGGACTCAGCGCTGAGGGGGAGTGGGGACATGGTGCCTGTGGGCTCTGCTACTGCTGCTGCTGCTCTGTTCTGCTGCACCGTTGCCACGGCAACCAGTTTAGTTTGTCTGCTGCTGTTGCTAGTTAGCTACTGTTTAGCTAAAAAAACAGCAAAAATAGTGAAAAATCTTCACACACAAAAACAGAAGATATGTTTAAATTTAGAGTCTGTGTTCCCTTTTGATTTACTCAGTTTGGTCATTTGATGTAGTTTTAACTCCCCTGGGTAGGGTTGTTATAGCTCAGTTTTCTGGCTGGCTTGTTAGCCTGCTGGCTAGGGTTTTGTGGTGTAGCTAGCTAGCAAGAGTCAAAACTTCTTAATTTCAGGCGCAAAGTTATTTTTAACTTTTTTAAATATCTAATTGAATAGAATTGTTGTTACTCACTTCTTGTCTTATGGCAGGCAGCAATGTAGTGCGCTGCCAACCCACAGCTCTCTGCATCCTCCCCCAACAGGACGGGTAGCCTGTTCTCATCAGAGAGGTCTTTGAAACCTTGAAAAACTGTTTCAAATTTGGGGAAATTGTTATCTCTCTCTCTCTCTCTCTCTCTCTCTCTCTCTCTCTCTCTCTCTCTCTCTCTCTCTCTCTCTCTCTCTCTCTCTCTCTCTCACTGTCTCTGTCTCACTGTCTCTGTCTCTCTCTCTGTCTCTGTCTCTGTCTCTGTCTCTGTCTCTGTCTCACTGTCTCTGTCTTACTGTCGCTCTCTCTCACCGTCTGTCTCTCTCTCTCAATTCAATTCAATTAATTTAAGGGCTTTATTGGCATGGGAAACATATGTGTACATTGCCAAAGCAAGTGAAATGGATAATAAACTAAAGTGAAATAATCAATAAAAAATGAACAGTAAACATTACACTCACAAAAGTTCCAAAGGAATAGAGACATTTCAAATGTCATAGTATGTCTATGTACAGTGTTGTAACAATGTGCAAATAGTTAAAGTACAAATGGGAAAATAAATAAACATAAATATGGGTTGTATTTACAATGGTGTTTGTTCTTCACTGGTTGCCCTTTTCTTGTGGCAACAGGTCACATCTTGCTGCTGTGATGGCACACTGTGGTATTTCACCCATTAGATATGGGAGTTTATCAAAATTGGGTTTGTTTTCTAATTCTTTGTGGGTCTGTGTAATCTGAGGGAAATACAGTGGGGAAAAAAAGTATTTAGTCAGCCACCAATTGTGCAAGTTCTCCCACTTAAAAAAATGAGAGAGGCCTGTAATTTTCATCATAGGTGCACGTTAACTATGACAGACAAAATGAGAAAAAAAAATCCAGAGAATCACATTGTAGGATTTTTTATGAATTATTTGCAAATTATGGTGGAAAATAAGTATTTGGTCACCTACAAACAAGCAAGATTTCTGGCTCTCACAAACCTGTAACTTCTGCTTTAAGAGGCTCCTCTGTCCTCCACTCGTTACCTGTATTAATGGCACCTGTTTGAACTTGTTATCAGTATAAAAGACACCTGTCCACAACCTCAAACAGTCACACTCCAAACTCCACTATGGCCAAGACCAGAGAGCTGTCAAAGGACACCAGAAACAAAATTGTAGACCTGCACCAGGCTGGGAAGACTGAATCTGCAATAGGTAAGCAGCTTGGTTTGAAGAAATCAACTGTGGGAGCAATTATTAGGAAATGGAAGACATACAAGACCACTGATAATCTCCCTCGATCTGGGGCTCCACGCAAGATCTCACCCCGTGGGGTCAAAATGATCACAAGAACGGTGAGCAAAAATCCCAGAACCACACGGGGGACCTAGTGAATGACCTGCAGAGAGCTGGGACCAAAGTAACAAAGCCTACCATCAGTAACACACTACGCCACCAGGGACTCAAATCCTGCAGTGCAAGACTTGTCCCCCTGCTTAAGCCAGTACATGTCCAGGCCCGTCTGAAGTTTGCTAGAGTGCATTTGGATGATCCAGAAGAGGATTGGGAGAATGTCATATGGTCAGATGAAACCAAAATATAACTTATTGGTAAAAACTCAACTCGTCGTGTTTGGAGGACAAAGAATGCTGAGTTGCATCCAAAGAACACCATACCTACTGTGAAGCATGGGAGTGGAAACATCATGCTTTGGGGCTGTTTTTCTGCAAAGGGACCAGGATGACTGATCTGTGTAAAGGAAAGAATGAATGGGGCCATGTATCGTGAGATTTTGAGTGAAAACCTCGTTCCATCAGCAAGGACATTGAAGATGAAACGTGGCTGGGTCTTTCAGCATGACAATGATCCAAAACACACCGCCCGGGCAACGAAGGAGTGGCTTCGTAAGAAGCATTTCAAGGTCCTGGAGTGGCCTAGCCAGTCTCCAGATCTCAACCCCATAGAAAATCTTTGGAGGGAGTTGAAAGTCCGTGTTGCCCAGCGACAGCCCCAAAACATCACTGCTCTAGAGGAGATCTGCATGGAGGAATGGGCCAAAATACCAGCAACAGTGTGTGAAAACCTTGTGAAGACTTACAGAAAACGTTTGACCTGTGTCATTGCCAACAAAGGGTATATAACAAAGTATTGAGAAACTTTTGTTACTGACCAAATACTTATTTTCCACCATAATTTGCAAATAAATTCATTACAAATCCTACAATGTGATTTTCTGGATTTTTCTTTCTCATTTTGTCTGTCATAGTTGACGTGTACCTATGATGAAAATTACAGGCCTCTCTCATCTTTTTAAGTGGGAGAACTTGCACAATTGGTGGCTGACTAAATACTTTTCCCCCCCACTGTATGTGTCTCTAATATGGTCATACATTTGGCAGGAGGTTAGGAAGTGCAGCTCAGTTTCCACCTCATTTTGTGGGCAGTGTGCACATAGCCTGTCTTCTCTTGAGAGCCAGGTCTGCCTACGGCGGCCTTTCTCAATAACAAGGCTATGCTCACTGAGTCTGTACATAGTCAAAGCTTTCCTTAAGTTTGGGTCAGTCACAGTGGTCAGGTATTCTGCCACTGTGTACTCTCTGTTTAGAGCCAAATAGCATTCTAGTTTGCGCAGTTTTTTGTAATTTAAGTAATTCTCTTTTTGTTTTCTCATGATTTGGTTGGGTCTAATTGTGTTGCTGTCCTGGGGCTCTGTGGGGTCTGTTTGTGTTTGTGAACAGCGCCCCAGGACCAGCTTACTTAGGGGAGTCTTCTCCAGGTTCATCTCTCTGTAGGTGATGGCTTTGTTATGGAAGGTTTGGGAATCGCTTCCTTTTAGGTGGTTGTAGAATATAATGGCTATTTTCTGGATTTTGATCATTAGCGGGTATCGGCCTAATTCTGCTCTGAATGCATTATTTGGTGTTTTACGTTGTACACTGAGGATATTTTTGCAGAATTCTGCATGCAGATTCTCAATTTGGTGTTTGTCCCATTTTGTGAATTTTTGGTTGGTGAGCAAACCCCAGACCTCACAACCATAAAGGGCAATGGGTTCTATAACTGATTCAAGTATTTTTAGCCAGATCCTAATTGGTGTGTTGAATTGTATGTTCCTTTTGATGGCATAGGAGGCCCTTCTTGACTTGTCTCTCAGAACGTTCACAGCTTTGTGGAAGTTACCTGTGGCGCTGATGTTTAAGCCGAGGTGTGTATAGTTTTTTGTGTGCTCTAGGGCAACGGTGTCTAGATGGAATTTGTATTTGTGGTCCCTAACTTTGTCTTACTGAGATTTACTGTCAGGGCACAGTTCTGACAGAATCTGTGCAGAAGATCTAAGTTCTGCTGTAGGCCCTCCTTGGTTGGGGACAGAAGCACCAGATCATCAGCAAACATTAGACATTTGACTTCAGATTCTAGTAGCGTGAGGCCGGGTGCTGCAGACTGTTCTAGTGCCCTCGCCAATTCATTGATAGATGTGACTCGTTTCAGAAAACTAGGGTCGTGGGTCACTACTTCACAGGAGAGCCATTTGACCGTTAACTCTTTTTAAAAATCAAAATGTGTTTTTTGGCAGAAATGCTTTCTGGAACGTGTGAACTTTCATGTGGCTTAATAATTAAACTTGTATGCCATCTGTAAATACGAATACAATTGTTAAATTACGTGCCTAGTTGGTTAAGCCACAGAAAAAGACAGCAACCTTCCCACTAGCCAGATTGGCTGAGATAATGAGTGGGCTGGACATGCCAAGAGAGGAGTTCGGATTGGTCTGCCATACAGCAGGCTTCTGTCTATTTGAGCTGGTCAGTATGTGTAGGTAATCCTGTCTAACGCAGCTTTAAAAAAATGTTTATTGTGTAGTGGAGCTGCATAAGTGTTACTCTCCACTTTCTGGAGGATGGAGTTTTGAAATCAGTGGAATTAGAGTATGGTAGCTAGCGAGATGGAGAAAACACCTGTCTCCGGATTACGTCTTCAAACTAAGGGCAACCATGGCATCCGTGACTGGGAGACGTGTCCATCATGCATGATGTATATGGGTAAGATAGTCTAGCTAGCTATATTTTCAGATATTACAAGTTTCTAATTTTGACAGAAAGTGTTTTCATTTCAAGTTAAAGTGTACTGTTAGCTAGCTAGCTAACGTTAGCTGGCTGGCTCGCTAGCTAACGTTACATGTATGCTCTTATTATTCGTATTTCAGAGCCATTTGCTTGCTAACATTGAACCTGGCTGGTTAGCTGGTAGTCCCCTGTAGCTCAGTTGGTAGAGCATGGCGCTTGCAACACCAGGGTTGTGGGTTCCTTTCCCACGGGGGGCCAGTATGAAAAAATGTATACACTCACTAACTGGAAGTCGCTCTGAATAAGAGCGTCTGCTAAATGATGTAAATGTAAAATGTAGAGGTCCGAGGCTTCCTCTGAGCCCACAGGAAGACGTCCCGGGGGCAGGCTGCGCCGAATTCAGGCAATGGGAATGGCAGAACGGGCCCCAGCCCATGATAGCACCAGCAGTCCAGTTGATAAGGGGATTGTGTCGCTGGAGCCAAGAAAACCCCAATACCACAGGAACCTGAGGAGACTTGATGAGCATGAACTGCATTGACTCACTGTGGTTTCCTGACACTCGCTGGTTGATAGGAGCAGTATTGTGGGTGACTCTGCCTATAGAGCACCTATCCAGTGCTCTGACGTCCATGGGAATGGAGAGGGGCTGAGTGGGGATACCCAGCTCTGACACCAGGGTAGCGTCCATGGGAATGGAGAGGGGCTGAGTGGGGATACCCAGCTCTGACACCAGGGTAGCAACCATGAAACTCTCATCGGCCCCAGAGTCAATGAGAACCCGGAGAGATTTCGACTGGCCGCCCCACAGCAGGATGGCATGGAGAGGGGTACGAGTAATGGGAGAAGGAAAATTATCCGTATGGCCCACCTGTCACGGTTTCGGCCGAGGCTGCTCCTCCTCCTGGTTCGGGCAGGCTTCGGCGGTCGTCGTCCCCGGAGTACTAGCTGCCACCGATCTATGTTTCATGTTCGTTTGGTTTTGTCTTGATGTTGTACACCTGTGTCTTGTTAGCCCTCGTTAGTGTCCTATTTAGTTCTCGTTGTGTGGGTTTGTCTTTGTGTGTGATTGCTCTTCTGTTTTGTGTTGGAGCTACGTACTTCCCTCCAGTGTTTTGGAGAGGTTTTTCGCACATGTTAGTGCGCCGTTTGTTTGACGCCTGTGTGCGCCGTTATTTCGCCTTCGGGCTTATTGTGCTTATTTTCTACGTGAATATTGCACTAAAGTCTTTTGGACTGAGCTTCTGCGTCCTGCGCTTGATTCATGCACCACACCCACCTTCAGCACCCCTTGACACCACCAGAGTACTCGTACCTACTAATGAGCCTGGTCTTTTAATGGACAGGTAGACACGTAATGACTGGTAGTGCCGCAATCCAGACAACTCTTGGTGTTAAGTCTGCGTAAACATTCGGCTGGAGACAGCCTAGCTCTGCCGTTTTGCATCGGCTCCGGAAGAGGCGAGTCGGCAGACCTCGGAGACTCTCAGGGGAACTCGGGTAACCTTGGATTCTCTTGGGAACGTAGACGCCGGGGACTTCCAGGATTCCTTGGAAGCGAGTCAAGATCCGTAGGCAGCTCCCAGGCTGCGAGCTCATCTTTAACCTCCTCCGATAATCAATGAAGGAATGTGTCGAACAGGGATTCCGGGTTCCAGTCACTCTCAGCAGCCAATGTGTGGAAAACAACCACATAGTCCGTCACACTGCAGGACTCTTGATGAAGCTGGAGTAACTTCCGAGCCACCTCTCTCCCGGACAACGGAGAATCAAAAACTTTTTTCACCTCAGCCACGAACTCCTCCAGACTGAAGCACAATGCAGATTGTTGTTCCCACACCACCGTAGCCCAGGCGAGAGCCCTCCCGGACATCAGCGTTATGAGGTACGCTATCTTTGAGCGGTCCGAGGGGAAGGGCTGCAGCTCGAAGATGAGGGAACACTGGGAGAGAAACACCCGACAGGTTCCTGACTCTCAAGTGAAGCATTCCGGAGGAGGTAAGCGCGGTTCTCGGAAGCCGGGGAGGCCTGGAGAGACGCGCTGCTGACAGTGTGGTTACTGAGGGGCTGGGAGGTTACTGTTGTGGCTGGCTGCTTAACAGATAATCCATGGAATTGCTCCAGCAATGTATTCAAGGCATGGTCACGGTGTTCCGCCAAGGTCTGGAATCCTTCCATAAGACATCGAAGTAACTCCTCATGCCTCCCAATGGTGGCTCCTAGGGAGGAGACGGCGTTGCGGAGCTGGTCAGTCATGGACAGTTCCTTCTATCAGAACTCAGGATAAGACCTAGATGCAGACAGTTTGAATCACAGATGTTTATAAACAAAACAGGAGGCAGGCAGATGACAAGTCAAGGGCAGGCAGAGGTCGGTAATCCAGGTCAGAGTCAGCAAGGTACCTAATGTCAGGCAGGCTCAGGGCAGGCAGAGGTCAGACGGGTACAGAACGGCAGGAAGGCTCAGGATCAGGGCAGGCAGAGGTCAGTAATCCAGGTCAGACGGGTACAGAACGGCAGGAAGGCTCAGGGTCAGGGCAGGCAGAATGGTCAAACCCGGAAAAACTAGAAAAATAGGGGCTAGGGAGAAACAGGAGTACCGGAATACCATGCTTCATGGTGGGAACCACACATGCGGAGATCATCCGTTCACCTACTCTGCGTCTCACAAAGACACAGCGTTTGGAACCAAAAATCTCAAATTTAAACTCATCAGACCAAAGGACAGATTTCCACCAGTCTAATGTTCATTGCTTGTGTTTCTTGGCCCAAGCAGGTCTCTTCTTCTTATTGGTGTCCTTTATTAGTGGTTTCTTTGCAGCAATTCAACCATGAAGGCCTGATTCACGCAGTCTCCTCTGAACAGTTGATGTTGAGATGTGTTTTTTTTACTTGAACTCTGTAAAACATTTATTTGGGCTGCAATCTGAGGTGCAGTTAACTCTAATGAACTTATCCTCTGCAGCGGAGGTAACTCTGGGTCTTCCTTTCTGTGGCGGTCCTCATGAGATCCAGTTTCATCATAGCGCTTGACGGTTTTTGCGACTGCACTTGAAGAAACCTTCAAAGTTCTTGAAATGTTCCGTATTGACTGACCTTCATGTGTCAGGGGCTGATGTGGATGCGGTGTTGGAGTCAGGCGCAGGACACAGAAGCTTAGTTGATCCGACTTTAATAGTCACAGGAGCAAAATACAAATCCAACGGGCCTCAACAAACAGGAGGCGAGCGAATACGCAAAACATTGCGTAAAGTGCGAACAGCACTAACAACAAGCAAACAAACAACCTACACCAACGGACAGGCGTACAACAACACACAACTACAAACAAAACCAAAGGAAACTTATAGGTGACATAATCAATACGAGATATGGAACAGGTGCACTAATCAGACAAAACCAAACAAACATAGATAACATCAAACGGTAGCAGCTAGTACTCCGGGGACGACGAACGCCGTAGCCTGCCCGAACAAGGAGGAGGAGCAGTCTCGGCGGAATTCGTGACATCATGTCTTAAAGTAATGATGGACTGTTGTTTCTCTTTGCTTATTTGAGCTGTTCTTGCCATAATATGGACTTGGTCTTTTACCAAACAGGGCTATATTCTGTATACCACCCCTACCTTGTCACAACACAACCGATTGGCTCAAATCATTAAGAAGGAAATAAATTCCACAAATTAACTTTTAACAAGGCACACCTGTTAATTGAAATGCATTCCAGTTGACTACCTCATGAAGCTGGTTGAGAGAATGCCAAGAATGTGCAAAGCTGTCAACAAGGCAAAGGGAGCCTACTTTGAAGAATCTCAAATATAAAATATATTTTGATTTGTTTAACACTTTTTTGGTTACTACATGATTCCATGTGGTCCTCTGTAGCTCAGCTGGTAGAGCACGGCGCTTGTAACGCCAAGGTAGTGGGTTCGATCCCCGGGACCACC